>NC_056737.1:881948372-882234434 GCF_019279795.1 Protopterus annectens
TTTTTGGCTTCACTCCCTGGATGTTCTTCAGGGATGTTCCATTGTTCTCCCTCCCCCAAAATGCACTTTGACCACAGATACCTCCCAGGTAGTGGGCATTACCTGGGTCATGTGGTCCAAAGCACATGGGCATCTCAGGAGACCTGTCTGCATATCAATGTCCTGGAAATGAGGGCAGTCTTTTTAGCATTGCGGGCACTTAACAGCTTCATTCCTCCAGGAACGATTGCAGTAGAAAGAGACAATATGTCAGTAGTTTGGTACATCAGCAAGCAAGAGGTAACCAGATCCTACCCGTTGTGCCAAGAAGCAATGTGTCTATGGCATTGGGTGACTTCTGTCAGCTGTTTTCTGATTGCAATGGAAATTCTGGATGAATGCAGCATTCTAACGCAGAAGATCAGCAGAGTTCTCTCGTTACCTCATGACTGGTATCTGAACCATTCAGTGGTGAACATGATGTTCCACAAATGGGGTCAGTCTTGTTGCAGTCTGCCTGTTCCCACAACAGCAATTGCAGCAGATTCGTTGCCTTGATTCCCCGTCAGGGACAGTCAACCAGGGATGTGTTCTGGTCCATGCTTGATGCCCCAGATTATTTAATGCCTTTCCTCCTTTCCCACTAATCCAGAAGTTTCTTCAGAAACCCTCGATGGTGAAGAGCAAAGTGATCTTCATTGCCCCTTTTTGGCCTTGGGAAATTTGGTTCACCTTCCGTTGGTGTCATCTAGTTTGCCCTCCATGGACGCTCTAACCACGTCCGGATTTACTATCCCATCCATCAGGGTAAATATACCTCGATCTCCCAGGGCTGAAACTAACTGCATGGTTTCTCCATTTCCAATAATGGCTAGATCTGCCAGGCTTTCCTCCCCAGTCTGTAATATCCTGATGATCTCTCACAAATTTTCCACCAGAAGAAATCTACAAGAGCAAATAGAAGAGATTTTTCTAACTGGGCTAAGCAACATAATTTAAACCTCTTTACTGCTCCTGTTCTGGTAGTCTTACATTTTCTAGTTCATACTTTCCATGAGTAGGCAGCCATTCCATGGTAAAGGTACAGTTGGCAGCTGTTTTGAATTTTTATTTGGGTGAAAATGCGTCATCTTTAGCCTTATCTAGATTGTGTAAGGTTATTCTTGGGGGCACTTTCCTTCTCCCTCCTGTCAAAATCCAACACCCCCTTGTAATGTACCTATGATTTTAGAGGCCCTCTTACTTCCCCCCTTTGAACCTACAGCCACAGCAGATTTAAAATTTTTATCTTGGAAGACTGTTTTTGGTGGCTTTCACTTCTGCAAAATGGGTGTCTGAGTTGCAAGCTCTGTCTTCTAAATATCCTTACTTAATTTTCCATAGATAGAGTGACCTTGCGTACTAATAACCCATCCTTTCTTCCTAAAGTTGCAATGAAAAACAGTATAAACCAATCTGTCAACCTAAAGGTCTTTTTCCCTTCATTTCCAAAACAAAGGAGAGTACATGCTTCACCTGTTAGATATCCACAGACAATTGTGTTTTTATCTAGACAGAACTAAATCTTTCAGGCAAGCTGACCAACTTTTTATATCCTTTTTGGATGTGGGGAAAAAAAAGGGCAAACCAGTCATGAAGACCTCTTTAGCAAAATGGTTAAGAGATTGCATCTTATTCGAGTCCAAAGGTGTTTAGTTGCCTCAGAGTTAAGGCTCACTCTACTAGATCCATGGCAACTTCTCTAGCTTTTTGCGGTAAAGTTTCCATTGATGACATATGTTCAGCTACCTCCTGGTCTAATTCTCATACCTTTATTTCCCACTATAAATTGGATGTAGTGCCCAGAAAAAGGGCTGCTTTTGGCTCTGCAGTGCTCTGGAATATCCTTCCATGAAGGCTCCCTAAGGTTTGTTGTAGCTGGGGACTTTGTCCCACAGGTCGAGGAAAAATGAGAAGGTAACATCAGATAAAGATATTATGTACTTAACATAATGTTCCATCTCTGTTGTCTCTCTCTGTCTTCTTCGACCTTCCCTCTCTCCTTCCCTTCTGTCCCTGGTTTATGACCTGTTAGATATGCATATAGGAACCTTTGTTCCTTGCTAAGCTCCTGCTTTTTATCTTTCTTGTTAGCAGATGTCAGTAATAGTTGTAATGGGCCTATATAGTTATTGTGGGCAAACATGGTAACAGCAAACTCGATCTGAGGTAACCAGAGGGGACTGAGGCATTATGGGTAGGGGAGGAACTTAAGCTCCAGAACCTACACTTTTGGAAAGCGTCTGTGTCAGATCCGAGACTCAGAGGTAGAGGAAGGATGAGAGAGACAACACAGATGGGACATTATGCTAAGTACATAACTTCTTTGTTTCTCCACTTCCAGTGATGGCTAGACATTCCAGGCTTTCTCCTCAAGTACTAAATATCATTACTTATTCCCAAAAGTATTCCATTAGGAAGATGTACAAGAGCAAATGGAAGAGATTCTCTGTTTAGGTCAGTGAGAGACACCTAAACCACTTTTTGGCACCCATTCCAACCATCTTAGTCTTCCTAGCCTCCATTTTCCATAGTGGGTCAAAGTACTCCACAGTCAAGGTACAGCTGGTTGTAATCTCCAGCTTTCGTATAGGTCAAGAAAATTTGTCATTGGCATCCTTTAAACTATGCATAACCTTCTTCAAAGTTACCTTTTTCCAGACCACCTATTAAGGATCCAGGCCCTCCTTGAGATTTGACTATTCTTCACCAGGCTTTAACTCCATTTTCATTTGAACCAGCAGCAAATGATGCTTTAAATTTTTGCCTTGGACAATCATTTTTCTAGTTGCTATTACATTGGCTAGATGAGTATCTGAACTCCAGGCTTCATCTTACCAGCCACCTTATATTATCATTTATAAAGATAGTGTTTCTCTTTGTACCAACCCTTCCTTTCTTCTGAAAGTAGCTTCTGAATCTGCCCTTAATCACTCCATAAATTTACCAGTTTTCTTTCCAAAATTTTCCAGTAAAGGGAAATATATGCTTCTTTTATTGGATGCGCGCAGACAACTTAGATTTTGTCGCCATAGAACAAAAACTTTCAGGAAATCCAATTAATTTATTTCCTTTTCAAAAACTAAAGTGGGACAATCTGTGTCAAAGGTAAGGTCATATTAGCATGGTGGCGCACTGATTGTATTTCTTACATTTATAAACAAAAAAGCTTATTCCTGCCAAGGCCACCACGAACTCATTCCACAAGATCATTATCCACTTCTTCTGCCTTTCTGTGAAGAACTTCTGTAGATGATTTTTGTGCTGCTGCTACTTGGTCCAGTATTCATACCTTCCTAGCTCATTGCAAATTGGATATCCTTTCTAGGAATGGGGCAGCCTTTGTTTCTGCAGAAGGAGGAACGGCAAGCCACAGAATAAACCTCAAATAAGAAAATTGATTTCACTCTAGCGTCTCAGCTACAAGCCTTCAAGGAGTGAATTAAAGCACAAGAATGCATCCTTTAAATAAAGAAAAGAATAAACCAATTAAGCAATCAACATAACAGAGCAATCAATTAATAAGATACTTCCAATTAAAATCTGTATCGAGTCCCTGTGGGGTTAGTGTTATATTTAAGCATAAAAACAGCTTCCTTATGCAGCAACTTCTCTTTAATACATAAGACCCCACCAAAACCTACATTCATTTGCTCTAAAGTACATCTTTTCACTAATGAATAATTCCCAGAGTAGTACTTTCTAAAGTGTACAGCTAAGGGTTGTCACATTTACCATTCTTGATGTCCCTTATATGTTCTTGGAACTTGGTTTTAAACATCCTTTGAGTCTGTCCAATATAATATTTGTCAGAGCAGCACTTCAAAATATATATGACCCCCACACAACAAGGGAAAACAGAATTAGGGCAGAATGGAACCCTATTAATATAAGAAAAACAATTAATTATATATGGACAAATTGAACATTTGCCACATGCAAAAGTACCTTTTACTGTTTACCACCCCTTTAGTGCATCTCACATCTGGGATTACAAATTTGCTACGTACTAGTAAGTCAGAAATATTCCAACCTCTTTTTAGAAATTAGTTGTCTTTTCTGTAAAGTCTTCACTAGAAAATTATCCTTAAACAGCAGAGGCCAGTCATAAATTATGAATTTTACAATTTCGTCACTCATAACATTATATTCAGAGACAAAATAAATTTTCTTCCTAATGTCACTTGTCTCACTTCTACTGTTGACCTGACATAGATATGGAAGGTTTGACCTGTTCCCTGTGTAAAAAATCATCACTAGATGCCTTTTCTTTAATACGTATCGAACTACTGTGTTCTTGAATTACCCTATCCAGGGCATTGTGAACAACAGTGGAATCATATCCCCTTTATATAAACATATTTGCAGTGCAACCTTCTTCAAATACAAAGTCTGAGTCAACAGTTGCTGCATAAGGAGGTTGTTTTTATGCATAAATATAACACTTTATCCCAACAGGGATTCAATACAGATTTTAATTGGAAGTATTTTATTAATTGATTGCTGTTAGGGTTATGTTGATTGTTTAATTGGTTTATTGTTTTGTGTATTTAAAGGATGTATTCTTATGCTTTAAATCACTCCATTAAGGCTTGTAGCCGAGTGGCTTGAGTGAATTAAAAATGTTCTTATTTGAGGTTTATTCTGTGGCTTGTCATTCCTCCTTGTTGCTCTTTGCAGCTTGTGGTTTAGTATTTTGTTTCTGCAGTACTCTGGAATATCCTTCCATGAAGCCTCCCCAGGGTCATACTAGCTAGGGACTCTGTCCCAACAGTTGAGGAACAGGTGAAAAAGACAACATCAGATACAAAAGTTATGTACTTAAAACAATGCATCTGTCTTGTCTGGTTTGTACTTCCTCAACCTACCCTCCCTCCCTCCCTCCCTCAGTATAAGATGTTACTTTGGTTTTCTGTTATGACCTGGAGGTATATCCACTTGGATTTTTTTTCCCCTCTGTAAGCTCCAGGCACCTTTACTGTCGTGCTTCTGCAGTTTTTTTTATTTAATTTTTGTGAGCCTGTTATATTATGTGTATACTGATATTAAGGGGCAGACAAGATCTGAGGTAATCTGTGGCTTAGGAGAGGATTATGGGTAAGAGGATGAGCTTGAGCTACAGATCCAAAGTCTGAAGTGGCCAAAGTCTGACCCGAGGTCAAATCTAAAACCCAATGGCTGAGGAAGGGCGAAAACTGACAACATGATGCATCATTATGGTAAGTACATAACTTTTGTTTTTTGGTGTAATAGAAGTACATGGCAGCATAATCCTCCCACCTTGCCGCATAACTCCTTACTACCATAAATCTATCATTATCTTTCTTCCCCTCTACTGTCACCACAGGAGCCCTATGGCAGTTGGTATTATTACTCCCTTTTTCCTTTGTCCTTGATATATTGCTCAATGTCCAACATGAAATATTTTCTTTACTAGATTGTGTCTCTTGAAACGTTTCTGTTTGTTCCCGGGTCTATATTAGATCACTGAACGCTTAAAAAAGTGAACGGTGATTAATCGACCCTATGTAAGCGAAAGCTTACAATTTTGAACCGTCAGAACAGCGATTTTTTACTAGGAAAAAAAAATTGCTGTTCCAACAAAAAATAAAAAATAAAAAAAAACACTTTAAACATTACATTAGCTGGGGGGCTTCGCCCCCCACACCCCCTGATGTGGGGGGCTGCACCCCCCTACTTAAATATACCAACTCCTAGACTGCACTACAGTGCCGAAAACGGTAAAGTAACAAAGCGGCCAAGCAAATTCTTTCCCAGGGAAAGAATTTGCTTAAAAGCCGCTTCTAGATTTTGCCATTTAAGGCTTTTTGAGTTCGACCAAGACGCATGCCAAAGAATGCAACTTCAGTCTTCTAATTGGGAACCTTGTACCCGACACCTCTTAATTTAATTCCACAGTCTTTGCTTTCTTCCTATATCTGTAAGGCCATATAATGGACAGCGTAGCATTATGACAGAAAGCTGCTACTCCCACCTGTTGTACATGATTGTGCTTTTGAGTGCATATTTCCGGCTTTTAGCATAAAAGCAGACTTTAATGTTTGGCAGGCTAATCTGTAATGTAGTTGCTTCTGATCTCCATTTGAATCAATGCCAAATTTTTCAAGACGTTTTGCTTCAGTGAAAACACTCAAAATAACTAAGTGGGTTTTCAGAACCCCTCACATCCCTGTTTAACTTGAAACAAGTACACAAAACAGATATGTTTTCAAAAAATATTTACTCTTCCAGATTGGTGCAGTTGCCCTAAATTAATTGCTGCACTGTGAGGTATTACCTAATTTAAAATTAAGGTAATCTGATACAGTGTTTCCAGTCTAATTGCTTTCTTTTCTTCTCTTATCTCTATCCCACTCACAAATGTGAAAGCAGTTTGCATGCTTTCAGTAAATAGTGAAGTTTAGCCCTAAGAAGAAAGTTCACTTGCTATGTTTAAATAAATAACTTATATTCAGTACAGTTAAATATTAAGGCAGCTGTGGAGAAAACTACATGTATAATTTACTCAATTCTCACAGTTTAAAACTTAATTGATTTTTTACTGAACTGTTTGACGGTGTACCTTTAAATGTTATTTAAATTGTACCTTATACTCTTCACTCCGTAGTGTTCAGATTTCTCATGATTAATTGCTTTCAACTGCAGACTTCTGGTCCTAAGAAAGGCAGTAAATGACTTTGCGTATGCATGAACGATTGTTAATTTCATTCAGAACACATTGCTAGCCCTCTCATGATTAAATGCCTGCAGCAGTAGACTTCTTGTCTTCCACTAAAAACCTTTGCTAATGGAGGAAAATAGCTAATGACTTTTTACAAGTATAATACACAACATTTTTGTGCCTTTCATTACTCAATCTTTTTTACAAGTATATTTGTTTAAAAAACTTGTCTACAGCTTAAGCCAGTGACATTATTCAAGATGTCCACATACGTAAACTAGGTGAAATTATTTTTAATTGTACGTATACTGTGATCAGTATTCTTTCCGACCCACATCATAGCAGCCCAAGCACACAGCATTATATTTCCTGTTACTTGTTTTTGTCTAACCTTTCTTACCTTGTAGCCTACAACTAGTAAAAAAGCACTTTCTTGCTTTACTGTCTTCAGTATATACAGCAGTAACTGATAAGACCCCCACCCACATTTTAAATACCCCTGATTGCACACAAAACAAGACTTATGTGCAACTTAATGTGAAGTTTACATTATGCAATTTTTTGTATAAATGGAAAGAACAAAAGCTGTTTTACTTAGTTACTTCAATTCATTCAGTGTCCTTTTAAACATTAATGACATAAAGTGGGGTGCATCCTTTACAGTCCCCCCATCAGTTTAACAGAATCAACAAATTTCCAGTCTTTTTTCATGCACTGTTTGCAAAGCCATACTTCACAGGTCTATTTCTGTTTAACAGGACTGATGGTTTATAGTCGCCCATTTATTCACTGATTTCACAGTGTTGCTCTTTTTCTTCTTGATCCTGTCCAAGATAATTTCACTTCTTCAGCTCCTGTTTATTTTTCTGTCACTAAAGCATTTTTCTTTGAAAGAATAGAAAAGGCTTCACTGTATGGGTTTTTTTGCTGTCAGAAGAATGAGAAACAAAAGTTCCCTTCTGTTTGCTGCCCTATTCATTGGCTAAACTTTTTTTTTTAATTTTCTCTTTAGCCAGTTCAGCGTCCAAAAATGTCTTTGGTCCTCCGGGAAAAAAATACTCAGATGATAGCTGAATATAGCAGCTTGAATCTCGCACATTCGTATCAACATTCCTTGATTGCTGGGTTAAACTTGCTTCTGTACTAGTGAGTAATCATTTTCCACAAAGACTCTGCTGGCCTCAACTTTTACTACTTTTCCATTCTGCCATAAGTTTACCAAGAGGAAGTCTTTCAGCTGACATGGTTGCACGTTTACAAATATGTCGTGATTACCTTCTCATGGCAAGATTTGGAGCGTACATGTTTTGTGCACACAATTTTTCTGTTGTGGAATACCAGCCGAGTTGCTTCTTTGTACTTTTATAAAATTATTGTAGTCTGTTCCTTCCAGTTTCTGTAGATCAGCAAGAATTCGCAGGTTTTTTCTGCGTGCTCCATCTTCTGACTTTGATGTATTTTGAAACAGCTGCTCTTGAGAAGCCTCATGTTCAACCAGATTTTTTTTTTTCTTCCTGTTCGACCTGTGATTTTTGCTGGTAATGATTAGCCCCCATAATTTTTCCACCCATTTATTTGACTTCATAAGTTCCTTTTATTGTTTAACTGATTTTTAAACATCTCTGAATGCATTTGATTTATTTTTTCTTCTAAATTATTGGAAGCCATCTCCTGTCCTCAAGATGAAACTCAAACTGCTTTTAGTTGAACAGGTGCAACATTCTTCTCAGCTAGAGGTTTTTCTTTTCCTTTTCTGGTTGTTGTCCTTTTACTTTCTCCAGATCTCTTCCTTGCTGGCATTCAAGCAGTGTAATTACTAGCTTGTAACTGAATTTACCCCAAATGAACAGTTGGCTTGTTCTTGCAGTTTGATTAGAGACCTCGTAGTGCTCTAATCAACCTTTTGATCAGTGTGCAGCCATTTTGATGCTATTTGTTATTATTCTTACCATATTGAGCCACTTCAAAGCAGGGTTTGGGGCCCATTCCACCAGGGCTTTGGCGGCTTCTGTGGGTTTTTGAAAGGGGTAGATTCTGGAAGTACGCTGTACATACTTTTACAAAGCTCCAGGAGCTGGATTCCCTTTCCAGGACCAGTAGTGGCTTTAATAGGAACAAGCTCAAGGGGCTCATGGATTTTTAATTTTCTTCCCCTTCCTTGTACATTCCTAAGCTATGATAATCTAGCTTAATAGTTTAGGCTACTGTAACAGTGATCTAATGTAAACATAGCACAGTTGTGTACATAAACAATACTGTAACAATAGATGTTGTAATAGGTTACTGTTGCAGTAGCCATCCTCACTCCCATCTTCCCCTTTGGCTGTTTTGGTGATTTCTGGCATTCTAACTGCCTTTTATGTGGTGCTCTGCTTGAGGTCTTGGTAGTTAAGAGTACATGGAAGGTGTACTCTTAACTTTGAAAAGCTGGCCGATTGATCCTGTTCTTGGCAGGATATAATTTAGATCACTGCAGTAGTGATCGGTTAGAAATCTACTGTTACGGTAGGATTACTTACACAGCTATACTTTTTTTGGACTTTGCTGTTAGTTGCTTTAGCCTGATTTCAACAGACTCAGGATTCATTTATCAGATTTCACTCATCTAATAAAGAACTGCTGTTGTTTATACGTCCGTACATTGTGCACTACAGCTGTTAATTTTTGATGCAGGGTTAGTATGTTTTCTTCCTTTTTTGCTCTCCTGAACTGTTCCGTGCACAACTGCATCTTTTAGTTTTTTCTTCCATTTTTGGTACTTCCTGTAATGATTTTGGAAGATAAAATATCCTTTTTTTCTCTGACAGCAAAAATACTTATGCCACCACATTGTCAGAGAGATGGCTATGCCCTCACTGGTATATAAACAATGTTTACAGCAGTGCTGCTGTTTTCCATGGCGTAAAGCTGTCTGGTAAATCATGGGTCTTTTTGAGAGTATTATTTCTGTTGTAGCTCAGTGCATTTACATTAATGTTCAGCCAGAACAGTTCATTTGTTTTGTGGACCAGGTATCTCAGTATGCTTGCAGCCAGTTTTCAGGGGAGAAACAAGGTGTAGTCATACTAACTATTCTTATGCTATCAGATTTATTAAGGGGCATGTGATATGTCTACTACTATTTTAATTTTTCAGGAAAATGTCTTCCCAAGTGTTAGTGTTTTTAAATAATTTGATACATGTAGGAAGCTTAAACATGTTTCCAGATTTTACGAAATATGTGGATGTTTAGCAGTATTTCTAAAAACCTGATATTATCCAGTGTAGTCCTAATACTAATTTGTCATCAAGCGTATAGAAAGTTACCTCTGCAGGTCAAACTGAGTACTATAGCTATCTTTAAGGCTAGTCTTTCTTATTGAATGAATGGACACAAATCTACCCCAGGGTTGTCATGTATGGTCCCGTGTGATTTGGAAGGTGAGAACTGTTAAGTGCTTGAAAAGGTTGGCAAGAACTTGTGTGTGTCTGCTTAAAGGTGTGTACAGCTGGGCATCTTATGTTCCCTGAGATTAATTTCTAATTTTATTCCTATGTTCTTAATGTTTCAAAGCACTTGCATTTATGGTTTGAGCCAGTCAGTATGTGTACTGTTGCAGATAACTTGATCCATGCTTTACTGGAGCTACATTATGGCTCTTTTAGTGTTAAGAGTCTTGTTAAATAGAGTCTAGGGTGACATTAGTTAACTTTAATGTTTAGTCAGTTGTGGAGGACTGCAGGAGCATATTTGCTGTACTCAGTCAGAAAAATTCAGTGAATTGTATTTCAGGTTGGCTTGCATGTCTAATGGTACTTGAACATATGGATGTATTTTTTTACTCTGTTATATTGCTTGCATCTGAATTAGAATGACAGCCCATGTGGTAAGGAGAAATGCTGGTGCAGTCATGTTAGGGTTATAAATCCTGTTATATATCAGAAAATATTAACAGCAGGCCTTTTATGAGAGGAACTAGTATAACTTTGTGTCATGGAACACACAAGCTTCTTGGAAGAAGTCACCAGGAACCAGTTCTGTCGGCTATGGGAAAACCTCAAAATAGTGTACTTAATTTTCCAAAAAGAGAAAAATAGTTAAAATAATTTGCATACTTTGCTGCGTTTGGGGAAAGAGTGTGTATGCATGTTTAGTTATGTAGTTATATATGGGGCTATGTTAGAATGCTGACTAGCCAGAATGTTGACATTCATAACATTGAGCCCATATGAGTAAAATGGCATAACATTAAAGTGTTGTAAAATCAAAAGTTAAAACATCACACAGTACAAGTAGGTGATAGTGCAAGATTGCAGTACAGCTGGGGTTGGAGTTTTGCCCATTCTCAGCTGTAGTTCAGACTCTGAATTTGCATGTATAATTAGCAGGGTTTGTAGTGCAGAGGACTTAACCCCTTCCCCCAGCTAAAACACATTTTTGAGATGTTTTGACTTTTGATTTTATGCACTTCGATATTGCAGCATTTAACACACATGGACTTGATGTTTTGAATGTTGACATTCTGGTTAGTCTAAGTTCTTACTTAGACCCATACATGTATATGGTGTGCATGTGAGATCCAGATTTAATCAGTTTAAAGCTGACATCAGTTTTGTGCCATAGTTTGGTTGACAAAGCAAATGGGTGACAGGTGTGCAAGATTGTTGATCTTAACCAAACCCATCAAGGCCCACTCATATACATCTGTGGTTACTGCTGCCATCATCTTTTCAAGAGCTTCAACTGATATTTGTGATGCTGCCACTATGTCCAATGTACATGCATTCATTTCTCATTATAAATTTGATTTGTACTCCAGAGATAGGGCAGCTTTTGCTTCAGCTGTCCTGCAGAATATCCTTCCATGAGACCTCCCATGTGTTTTCATTTGCTGGGGACTCCATCCCATCTATTGAAGAACAGATGGAAGAGACTTCAGATATGAAAGTTGGGTACTTACCATAACAATAGATCTGTATTGGCTGCTTTCCACCCTCCTCCTCCCTTCCCACAATGTTATTACGCATTGACTTCTGGTATGACCATGCTGACTTTTTCTGGGGCTGTTCATTTGCTTTTCAAGCTCCAGAATAGAATATGAGCTGAATTTTAAGTTATGAATTCAGTTATATGACAGGAGAGTACTTTTTCCACTTCAGGCACTTGGGCAAACTCTCTCTCAGATAATTTCAGGGAGAGGAGAGGATTATGAGTAAGGGGAGGAGCCTGAACTTTGACCCATCCATTGAGGAACAACAGAAGCAGACAACACAGATTTATCATTATGGTAAGTGCATAAACTTTGTTTTTGTTCCATCCATCTATAACCCCTTTCCCCATTTTTGCCCATGGGGTCGGGGTGTCACTTCAATGGTGACAATCAGCTAGAGCCAAGGTTAGACCACCGGGTGTTCTTTCATACCACCTACTTGCATGCACAATTAAACCAGTGTCTGGTTTAGAATATCCAGTCCACCAACTGCTTGTCTTTGGAATGTGGGAGGAAACTGAAGCAACCTGTTATACTATTACATTTTTCTGAATGTTAAGGACTTGCTGACTCTTAAGCTTGTTACTAATGTTTTGATGTAAATGCTACATCCATATGTCTGTCAGAACCATAGACTGACATACCAGCATTTTTTTCTTTTGCCTATTTCTGTGAGTTATCTAAACATAACCTGTATAGTGGACTAACCACACACATCAGTACAGTCTAACCTGATATCTTATTTTGTTGGTAGCCCCTGCATTTTTCAAAGCACATCAATTGACACACGTTACTGCAAATTCACATTTTCTGTTAACCAAAACATCTACTTCCCAAAGAATGCTTGTTTAGATGGATTAACAAATTATAACTACTTGATCTGATGATGTTGCTTCTGTGTGGGTTCTGACTGTGGGTTATCAGATCCAAATTGTGTCCATTGTCGACCAACTGCCAAGACTTCAGCTTGACGAGCTCCGGCTCCTCTCCTCATGACCTTTGCTTCACTAGAGCTACTACAGATCTAGTTTGCCACCATTTCAGACAGCAGCTCAGTTGTTCACTCCTTCTCTGTATCCTTTTTGGATAGGGTTTAATTGCTCTATTGCTTACTTTTTTGGTATTTGGTATTGCAGCATCTGTGTAGTTTAGTGGTAGTTTTTTTTTTTTTTTTTTTTTTTTTTTTTTTTTTTTTTTTTGTGTGTCTAGTTGTTAGCTACTTTGGTAGAGTAGGTTAGCCTAGGTGTGTTTCCCACCTTTTAGGACTTGTGTTGCTGTTTTTGTTGTGCTTTTAGTAGGTTAGGTAGACGTTATGGAGAAAGGGTTCAAGAAATGTGTATCTTGTGGTCATAAACTTCTTCCCAGGATGCTCATGACAATTCTGTTTATTGCCTTGGGGCCACTGACCTGGAGTTCCCTTGTGCAATTTGTGAGGGCTTTGGCACTCACGCTGTCAATAAGAGGAAAGCCAGACTCATTCTTAAGGGTCTTTGGACGACTCTTTGTTGGTCTCCTTCAGCAAGGATGACAAGTTGGGTCACAAGCAAACTGAGGACCTCAAAGCTTCTAAGGGAGAGCGTAAGTGATCAGCTCTGACTTCTGCTTCTGTTTCTAGCCAAAAAGATCTGAAAGTCTTAGGACTCTCTGTTCCCCCAGCAGCCTGTGCTCCACCATCTGCTCTGACACCTTGCTGCCGATTACCTTCAGGGCCAGTGTCTGAGTTCATCTCTTTTGGCTCCATTGCCTCAGAACCAGTTTCCTTCAGCTCCTCTACTCCTGAGTCAATCCTGTTCTGCTCCAATTGCTAGCGAGGCTCCATCCTCACCTGTGAATGTACAGAGTCCTTTCTTGGTTGGGGGGGAATTCTTTTGGGATAAGCTTTCTCCCTCTTTTCTCCTTCTCCTGCATGAGAGCCTTCTTCCGAGTCCTCCCTGTTGCCACATGAATCCGAGCCTGTCCAGTTCAGACTAGTAGACCAGATCCATTGCCTGGTTGGCAGTCTTCCAAGTTCCCATTGGTGACCTCCTTGGTTCAGTCATCTCAGCCATTTGGGAGTTTGAAGGTATCTGAACTGGAGCAGTTGATGCTGTCCGTCCTTCAGGCATAGATGGAGTTGAGCCTTATTCCATCGGCTCCTGTATCTTAATTTCCTCCCTCAGGTCCTGCAGATCAAAGGTATTTGTAACTGATTGTCTTTGATTGCTTAGGGTCAGAGTCAATGGCCTGACCGCTTTCGACTGCAATCTCAACCTTGGTCTCCTATACTCCAGTGGTGTCTGATACTGGTGGACCTCCGGTCAGGACAGGGGTTTGTGCGTTAGGTTTGATGATCATAGTGTCAGGGTTGTCCCCTCCCACTCGCAGCTTCTGTTGTTGATAGTTAGGCCCAGATCTTGGTGTTGGGATAGAATGGGGGATGACTCTGTATTCCAGTGCATCCTTGGGGTCTTCAGTCCATAGGTCTGCCAGGTCTGGTTGTCCTGCTTCTGTATCTGTTTCAGCATCATGGAGAGGATGTTCTGCTGTCAGGAAAGGGAATTGCCTAGCTTAACTGGTGCCATCTTCTTCCACTGCCTTTCCTGTGACCACTCCTCAGCTTGCTGTAGAACAGCTTGCCCCTGTTAGTCTCCAAGCTGCCTTCCCAGTAGGGTCCCCAGTCTCTTCCATTCCTCTTTTGGGGAGGGGGATTTTCAAGTAAGAGGAAGCACCTGAACTCACCCAAGGAGTCCCTCATTGATGACACTGACCTTAAGGAAGGAGAAGGGTCTCCTAAATCCTCCTACCAAGATACTTCTTTTGGCGATCTTCTGGAGCTCCTTTACCAGCAAGGAGGGTGGACTGCCAAAGCTCCTTCTCAGGATGAGTCTGTGTTTTTGGAGGCCTTTGGGTTGGGTCCATCCATGTCCTGGGTGGTTTCCCCTATGGGTGCACTTATTGATCTGGTGTCCTGGAAGGGGTGGAAAGAGCCTGATATGGTGGAACCAGTCCCCAAGAAGCCTGACAAGATACTCATCCCTCTTAAGGATCGGCTGTACCTGGAGTAAGGGTTCTGATTTGGGTGTTATCTTGGTGGCAGCGGCCACGTAAAAGGATTTTTCTAAGGAGAGTTCCTTGGTTCATCCCCCGAATAGAATGTTTTGCATGTTGAAATGCTTAGGGAAGCTCACTTATGCTTCACCCACCATTGTATTAAGTGCGTTAAATTATTTGGCTGATTTGACCAGGCTTCAATGAGACATTGTCTCCAGAAGTATCAAGAGCAGTGAGGATACAGCAGTCTTCAGAAGCTCAGAAGGGTCTGGAGACTCAAATGGCCACCCTTTGATCCATTTCTTGCGTGTCCATGCATCTGCTTTCCAGCGCAGCTGATGGCATGTCCCGAGCAGCTGGCAACAGCATTGCTATGCATCACCATGCTTAGATGAAGCTGTTTTACCTTGCTGACTGCTTTAACTCATGGCATCTGAGTAATGCCTCCAGATGTTTCTGCAGTTACATCGTACTGACGCCTCTAAGTGTCAAATATTGCTTGTTCATATTTTCATTAATTATTCCAAAACCATGCGGCATACATGTTAATAAGATGTCTTCTTAAAGCCTACACAATGGCAAACAACTGTACTGATATTTGACATCTGTCTAGTGCAGATAGAGATATTAATTATTGTTCTTACAATATCTGTTTATTTTGTCATACATTTTGAATTTCTGTAAGTATCTCTACAACCAAGTAGCATAGACAGAACTCCTTAGCCTTTTATGAAAGCTCTCTGCTGGATAAACTAAATGCGGCTATCAGTATGTGGAGCTGGAATGGTTGCTGAGATATTTTAAGTTGTTTACAAAATATTGCAAAGTTAATAGTTACTGCATTTACCATCACTTATAGAATACCACCACTGTAACAACAGTTTGTGCTGAAGAGTTTGCCATTTATACTTAGTAGCCCTTATGGTTCCAGATACATATGAACATTTGTTTGAAATGTGAAGACATAATTTGATTATATCAGAAAGCTTAGGCTCTGCCTATTGGAAGTTACAGTGCAAACTTCCAGACGCCATTGGAGGGAATAAGTTTAGGCATCCTTTGTTAACTCCCAATTTGATGGCCCCTCTCTTTTCGGGCCAAAGGTTAAGGTCACGTTGACCAGGAGTGAGCAAAATGGAAAGACTTTATCTGCTATTGGGAGTTCATTTTTCTTCCCCTCAATGAACCTTTTCTCAGAAGCAGAAAGTGGGGGGCACTTTTCTTTTTTTAGGAAATTGCAGCAGCCCTTTCAAGAAGCTCCTTCTGAGGGTTTCCCCCATGGCGATGGGGGGCACCTCAACGAATGCTGCCCACATGGCAGGGGTGATTTGCAGAACTGGGGCTTTCATGGAGGGTTGTTTGACTGTCCTGCTCTGGAGGCAGTCAGGAGTCTATTGGCTGTACATCAAAAAGCTTTGGAGGCTGTCACCTCAGATGCATGGGTTGAGTTGTATATAGATGTTATTCAGTTCCATTTTTTTCATAAGTTCCATGCATTACTCCTAAATGATTTTCAAATGTTCCACCCTATCAGAGAAGATCAGTAGCCATCGAAATCCAAAAGCTGCTAGCAGTTTGTCATTCAAGAGGTCCCACCAGACCAGCAAAGAGTCCAGGGTCTACTCAAGGTTCTTTTTTGTTCCGAAGAAGATCAAGGACCTCAGGCCAATTTTGGATTTGAGCAGGTTGAATCTGTTTGTAAAGCAGACCAAGTTCCCAATGGTTATGATGCAGTCTGTTTTACCTCTATTAGAGGGATGACTGGATGTGCTTGATCGATCTCAAGGAAGTCTACTGTCATATAAAGATAACGAGGTGGTCCAGGAGATTTTTCTGTGATTTCAGCTGGGAAACCGTCATTATCAGCTCAGAATACTGCTGTTCAATCTCACCGCCCTCCCCCAGGTGTTAAAGTGTATCGCATGGGTTTTCTGGTCTTTCCCTACCTGGATAATTTTCTGCTAACTGCCCCCATGAGACCATCTCAGATTAGGCCAGGGACACCATACTCCAGCTGTGCAGTTCCTTAGGGATCACAGTTAACTGTCAAAAGTCCAGTCTCCATCCAGTTCAGTCTTTGGAATTTATTGATTGCTGTTTGGACACAATCTGCCAGATTGCCAAGCTTCCAGACTCTAGAATATCAGTCCTTCAGGATCTGGCAGAGTCCTTGATCATGTGCAAAAACCTCCAGCATATCTTAGTCTCAGACGTTTGGGTCATATGGTCACTGCCATTTGTTTGGTTCCTTTGGCCAGCTATTACATGAGGGCATTACAGTGCACTCTGGTGGTCCAGTGGTCATACTTAACACATCCGGTAGATTTTCCAGACTCTCTGACCAGAGTTTGTTGAGATCAAATCAGGTTGGAGTCTCCCTTGATGTCCACCTGGAGACTGTTCTTCCCACACCTCGGGCTACAGTCACAATAGACGCCTCTCTTCTGTGATGGGGTGGGGCATTTCGAAGAGAAGTCTATCCAGGGGACTTGAACTATGGCTGTGGCCAACCCTACACATCAGTTTCTTGGAGATGAAAGCGGTGGTCCTTGTATTGCAAACTTTTCAGGACGTTCTCCCCAAGGGTGTGATTTCTGTTCAGACAGCCAATATGTTGGTAGTCCGGCATCTGAACAAACAAGGAGCCCAGTCTTGCTCCTTTTGTTGGGAGGTCATGAAGGTTTGGCAGTGGGCAATTTCGACTCATCAGTTTCTGATTGCAGTGCACATGGGGAAATCCAGCATCTTAGTGGACAGTTTGAACAGGAAGATTCTCCTTCCTCATGAGTGGTCCCTGCATCTGGGGGTTACTGCTCGAATTTTCAGTGCTGGGGGCACTCTGTGTTGTGAACTTTTCATTTCTTCCAACACCAAGTGCAGCAGCTATTATGCCTCTGTTCCTCCTCAGGGACAAGTCAGCCAGCGATGCTTCCCAGTGTGCTTGGTCCCCAGGTCTTCTGTATGTGTATCCTCTTACTCCATTGAAAATAGTTTCTTCAGAAGGCGACTGTAATCCTTATTGCTTCCTTTTGGCCTCTCCAGGTGTGATTCCCCTTCCTTTGGCCTCTCCTGAGGTTCCCTCCTTGGGTCCTGGAGCCCATTGCAGGTCTCATTTCTCACTCGGTAGACTTGGATCCACCCAACCTTTGAAACGCTTAGGTTAACCACTTTGTTTCCCCATTTCCCTTGATGGCCAGGAATCCTAGGTTTTCAGGCAGTCATTTACATCTTAACTTCTTTCCAAAACTTATCAGCTCGTAAGGTATACACTAGTAAGTGGAAGTGTTTTGTCGTGTGGGCTGTCTCTCAAGGCTTGGGCCCCTTTTCAGCACCTTTGGAAGCTATCCTGGCCTTTATTGTGGATTTGTTGAAATCTGGGTCTAGTTACTCTACTGTTAAACAGTGGTTGTCAGCAATATCCAATTTTCAGATTGGAAGGGTTAATGTGCTGTTGGCTGATTTTGAAGGGCTTTCTTAAATGAACCGTTTTACTTTGCCATCCTGTACGAGACCCTATTCCTCCTTGGGACTTGGCTTTCTATGCTTCAGGTGCTGGGTGCACCTTCTTTTGAGCCCTGTTACTGTTGATCTAAAATTATTGTCATGGAAGACTGCTCTTGGTGACCCTTTCCTCTGCCATGTGTGTGCCAGAGCTTCAGACCCTCTCTGCTGCTCCTCCTGTTTTGGTCTTCCATCCAGGCAGCGTCTCCCTCAGACTGGACCATACTTTTCTGGCTAAGGTGGTATCAGAAAATAATTTAAATCAGTTCATTCATATCCAGTCTTTTTTCCCAAATTTTCCAACAGGGTGCATATCTTCTACATTGTCTTGATGTCCATAGATAATTGAGGATTTATTTGGATAGGATGAGGTCCTTTATGAAATCTGATCAGTTTGTCTCATTCTCTTAGTCTTGGTCAGGTGCTTTTGTATTTTCCAAATGGTTTTCTGATTGCATTTCCTTCGGGTATGGTTTGAAGGGAAAGTTGTTGTCAGAAACCCAAAGACCCATTCTGACAGAGCTGTGGATACTTCTATAGTCTTTCTTCAGAGCTGCCTTGGATGACAGTTGTGCAGCTGCAACTTGGGTGGATAATCACACCTTTGTGTCTCACTACAAACCGACTATCCAATCCAGGTGTAGAACTCATGTGTTCATTTCCACCATATTGCATAATATCTTTCCATGAGACCCACACTAGGATGCTATGTGGCTGGAGACTTTGTCCCACAGGTTGAACCCAGACTGAAAAGACAATGTCAGATACAGCAGTTCTGTAGTTACCATAATGATAGATCTTTGTTGTCTGTCTCCGTCTGATTTACCCCCCCCCCCCACCTGTCCGTGCCTCCTTGGCTGTTCTGCTACTTCAGGAATGACCAGCTGGAGGGTCTACTGTCCCTCTTTCTTTATGTCCTTGCCCTTTTGAGTTTTCTCCCTTAAGGTTTTTGCTCTGAGAGTCAAATGTAGAGAAAGGGAGCAAAGTAGATCTAAGGTAGCTCTATTGAAGCGGGGTGTTATGGTAGAGGATGCTGAACTCGTTGAGCTGAAGTCTTGGAAGTTGTCTTGCATCAGATCCGAGTTAGAACCAATAACCCACATGTTGAACTAGACTGAAACTGACAAGATGGAACTCTTGTTATGATAAGTACATAGGTTCATAGGTAGATACTAGGCTGTCTGCCCTAGGGCATTTATAAGCCTAGCCAGAGTGTATTGGCTTCCGCCTCCCTATTAGATTAGCCTACTGTGCCTCTGTAAAGTAGGTCACAGAAGGTACCCTTTTAAGATTAGTTTACTGTGCCTCTGTCTAGCAGGGACACCTTTAATCTGATATCAGTCTTCATTCGTTCTTGACTGATGTGTTTAGTTCAGAACCCTTGGAACCGACTTGGCCATTATACCAAGCTTGCACCAGCCAAAAACTCTCGAGCTAAGGCTCTACCCATACTGCCTCTCTTCCCAATACCTCAGATCTCGTTTGCTGCGTAGAAAATTGGACACATCGGCTGTTGCTGTCAGCTGAGTGCTCAAATTTTTTGCTATTTAGCCGTCTTTTCAACCTTTTTCTGTAGCATTTCAACTCTGTAGTTCTTTTTTTTGGTGTTAGTGACATTGAATCTTTTATTCCATTTTTTACCTCCAGGTATCTCCATTTTACCATCGTTGGTATTAGGCCTCTCCTCCCCTCTTACCATTGGTAAATTTTTGATACCATTGTTAGTATCCTTTGTCCCTACACCTTCCTCCTCCTTTTCTCTTTACTTTTTTTGTGTAGTCTTTGTATACCATTGTTAGTTTGTTTTTTTTTTTTTTTTAATATACCATCTTTATTTTTCCTAGTGTCTGTGTCTTTGGGCGTGCCATTTACTTGTTTAGACAAAATGGCAGAAAAACAAAAAGGAACCTCCAGGTTCAAGCAATGTAAAGACTGTGGCAGAAAGATGCCCAATTTGGATGAGCATCTTTCATGCATCTGTTGTTTGGGTGTCCCTCATCTGGAAATTCAACCTCCATGCAAACTCTGCAAGGGTTTTAGTGCTCGAACTCTTGCAGAAAGATGTAATAAGTTGATTCTTAAGGGCTTATTAAAATGTCCTTTTGGTGAAACTCTGAGACGGAGACTTCAAAATCTTCGAAGACTGACTTTAAAAAACTGAGCCATTTGGTACCGTCTTCCCCTAAGGTACACTAATCCAAAACTCAAAAATCTCAGGTTCTGACTCCTCCCTCGGAACCAAACCCAAAAGTTCCAAAGATTGCGTTGACTTCTGCTCCGGCACCTAAACCAATAAAATCTTCTATGGTGCCGTCTACATTGAGAGTATCCAGACATCTTCAGTACTGACCATGTATTCAGCACCAATGACCTCACCATTAATTGCCACCTCTGTTATTTCAGTTCCATCTTTGCCTGCCAAACAATAGTCTGTGGTGCTGAAGGTCAAGATCCTAAGTACTCCCAGGGCTAGATACTCCCCTTCAATAGACCCCTTCTTGAGTCAGCACCTGAGTCCCTTATGGAAGGACCTGAATCTCCTTTGGGAGTGCCTCTCCATTCCTCCAGGAGTCTATCGGAATTGGATGTAGTTAGATTAGTAGAACAGCTTTTGGCAGCCAGAGGCCTTCCTGCTCCCTCTCGGACCTCCCTCCCAGAGCTGAGGCTTACTGTCCCAGGACTCCAACATATATTCCTTCAACCTCTCTGCAGGTCTTGGAGCTCACTGTTTCAGTGCTCCTGGTGCCAGCTACTTCGGTACCGACTGTGGATCTCACCTCAGTACCATAACCTACTCTGTGGTCTTTGGCTCCATCGGAACTGTCACACCCACGGGACCGAGATTTGGCTGCTGGCTCTGAGATCCCTGGATCAGCTCCGATTTTTTTCCACAGTACTGTCTATAGCTGTTGGTGCCTTGGCAGTTTCAAGTACTGTCTCAGCTCCTACTTTGGGGGGGGGGGGGATCGTCAGAGCAGGGTGTGACCCCAGTTCCAAGGTTGTCTTTCTCTGATGTTCTTCATGTTTCACTGTTGCAGTCATTACATTTGGTTATCTGCTTGCAGTAGCACTCAGTCGGCCTGATTAACAAAGTCTTGAGTCCTGCGTCGGATGCCATCCCTTCTTCCATGACGTCAGGTCGTCAGGGGTATAAAACATGCTGCCGACGCCATTACATCAGTCTTTCTTGCCGTGCGGTGCCCGAAGCAGAAGCAGTTCGCAAGTGCCAGTTGGCCGACTCCTGAAATTTACATTTTCAAGTTTCAGAACCAAAAAGTCTCCAATTAAAGCTAAGTACCCCATTGGGGAAACTTTTTCTTGCTCCTTACCGAAGTCAGTAAAAGATAATAATTGCATTACTTGTGGAAAGCAAATACCTCACAAAGGTTTTCATTTGTACTGTATTCCTTGCCTGGGCCCTGACCACGACGTTCCTTGCTGTCGGTTTTGTGCTTTATTTAATCAGCGCACTATCCGTCATCGGTATATTTTCACCTCTAAATATTTCGGTTCTCGGTTTAATTATCCAGAAATCGTTTGTTAGCCATCCTACTACCGGGATTCCGAAAAAAACTCAAAGATAAAGACAGAGACAGGCCGCCTAGGTCCAAAGCTGCCGATGACGCTTCTCCTAAGCCAGTCACCAGTTCGATGGTACTCAGTGAGGTGCTTTCGCAGCCCCTGATACCCGCTACTTCTGATTTGCAGGCCTGTACTGAGACCCATTCGGAGTCTGGTATGCTGCGAGATGCTTCAACTGTGGAACCTGCGGATGTCTCTACCTTGGATGGGTCCGAAGCCGCTGTGCAGGCACTGGCTTCTGAGGGTGTATTCAGGCCTATGGACTTGCATATTAAACAGACACCTTCTTCTTCATTTAGGCCTAAATCTCGAACCATGCCTAAGAAACCGACACCCAGGCCGCATGCTCAGGCCTCTAGGCCTAAAACACAAATGATAAGAATGGCTGAAGATCTTATAACTTTAATCTGGGGAAGCCAACCTCCATCTTCTAAGAGACCTAGGACTGAAGTTGTTTGAATCTTCTGACCAGGATTCTGATTTTTCTGATTCTTCTGATGATCTGGATTGGCCCTTATCTACTTATGAGGATTCTGATGCAGAGGACTCTATTCCCTCTGCTTCCCCTCCAGAGGATTTTTCTTTTGGTGAAACCTTACATACTCTTAAGAGAGCATTTCCACTGGGAAAGCCAGGATTTTTCTGATTCAAAAAAGAGGCTTAGGGATTTCTTACTCCTGCATCAGCATAGGCCTTTAGCTATACCTCATGTACTAGACATTGTTGATGATGCCTTTTCGGAATCTAGTTTGGCCCCTGATTCTTTGCCTCCTGCTCCCTGAAAACCTGACAGATATTACAGGGTTCCAGATTCACACAAGTTTCTTTTTAAAAATCCTGTTGCGGATCCAGAGACTATTTCACAGGGACCCAAGGACATTAAGGCTTCTACTGCTAAAAATCCTACCCCTTCTGATAGAGACTCCAGGGCGATGGATAGAGTGGGTAAGAAGGTTTACACTTCTGCAACCTTGGCCATTGGGGCTTTAAACTGCCAGTTTCATATGTTAAAGTATCAACAACATGTTATTGGGTTGCTTAAACAGAAAATGATGATGATTCCTGACTGTGCTGAAAATAAAGAATTACAGGATTTAATGCATTCTGCTGAACCGGTTGGTAAACATACTTTGCAATGTGGATTTGATTCATTAGAGGCCTCTTGCAGGGTTGCTGTTTACTGGGTCTGTGCTCAAAAGGCATGCTTGGCTTAAGGAGCAATCTTTGCCTCATCATGTTAAAGCTAAACTGTCGGATGCTCCCTTAAATCAGGACCGCCTGTTTGGCAACAAAGCTGAGGAAGTTCTTAAAAAGATGGAAGATAAAGCTAAATATATGCAAACTGTTGGATTTCTTGCAAGTTCAGCCTCCTAGATTTAGTAGGCATTGGCCCGTCTAAAAATTGGTCCTTTCCAGCCCCTTCCAGGTCTTCTCAAGCCAAACCCAGACACAGCAGAAACCCCAGATTTCAGTCCCAGGGGACACACAAGACTAAGCAGTGGGGGAATTCCGCACCCAAATCTGGGAGTATTAAGACTCCTCCTATGGAAAAATGTTGCAATGACTTGCTTTTAAAACTTCCAAGCACTTCCCAACTGAATGCTCCTCTAGGCGGAAAGATTGGTCTGCAGGCCAAAAACTGGAAACTCAAACTTCCAAGCCCTTCCCAACTGAATGCTCCTCTAGGCGGAAAGATTGGTCTGCAGGCCAAAAACTGGAAACTCGTTACCCAGGACAAATGGGTTTTAAATAGTGTCCCAAGGATACAGATTTAACTTCCACACGTTACCAACACCAAGCGGGTGGCCAGATCTATCCCCAAATCAGTGGACAGAGGCCCAAAATCAAGTTCCGTCTGTTAAGCATGGGGGCTATTCAGTTGGTACCAGAAGAGGAAAAGGGACAAGGTTTCAATTCAAGACTTTTCCTGGTACCCAAAAAAAGCAATACATGGTGTCTTATCCTGGGCCTTTCTACTCTAAACACCTTTCTGATGATTCCAAAATTCAAAATGCTGACTCTTCACCAGCTGCTTCCTATGCTAGGCAAAGATGCATGCATGGCAACACTAGACTAAAAAGAAGCATATCTGCACATCCCTATCAAGGAGTCTCATAGAAGATACCTATGCTTCAAAGCAGGCTACATGCACTGTCGGTTCTCTGCACTGTCCTTTGGCTTATCTACTGCGCCCAGGGTATTCACAAAGTGCCCAGCTCTAGTCATTGCATTTTGCAGGCAAAGAAATATTCAAATATACCCATACCTGGATGATTGTTTAATTCAGGTAGAAAGCCAGGACATACTTTTGAATCATCTGGCCTTTGTTAAAAGGGTGCTGACTTGTCTGGGGTACACGATAAACAAAAAGAAATCACACATGGTACCCTGTCAACAAATTCTATTCCTGGGAACAAGCTTGAATACAACTTCCCAGATGGCTTTTCTCACGCCAGAGAAACTGATTCATTTGACAACCTACTTCAAACAAGTGGCCACAAAAACCCAGCTATCTGAAAGGCAAATACTGCAAGCCTTGGGGTTCTTGGTCTCCTGCATTCTTCTAATTCCATATGCAAGGCTGCATATGAGAAAACTACAATGGTATCTCAAAAGTCTATGGTGTCAACATTCACAATATCTAGAAGCAATGATTCCTATCATACCTTGCCTACGCCTAGAGTTCCTTTGGTGGGCAGAGGCCTGCCACCAAAACAGGGGACTACCATTCACACTACCCCTGCCGTCCAAACCTTAACAACAGACGCATCAGACTATGCAAGGGGGGCTCACCTGGCAGGGAAGTGCATTCAGGGCAAATGGAACCCAAGTCAAATGCACCTGCACATAAATCAAAAGGAAATGTTAGCTGTACAGAATGCTCTGACAGCCTTCAAGGACCACATTCTTCCTAGACAACTAATGGTAAGGACGGACAACACCACTGTCATGTGGTACATAAACAAGCAGGGGGGTATACATTCTTACCCCCTCTGCAAACTAGCCATGGCATTGTGGAACACAGCCTTAAGCTACCAAGTGAATCTACAAGCACAATTCCTGCCAGGAAAACTAAATACACTGGCAGATGGACTAAGCAGAAACCTCATGGACCCACACGAGTGGAAACTGGAACCAAGGATTTTCAACATGTTGACAAGCAAGTGGGGGAGTCCAGATATAGACCTGTTTGCCTCCCCCCAGAACCATCAATTGGACAAATTTTGCACAAGGATTCCCCACAAGCTAGCTTGGAAAGTGGATGCTCTATCCTTCAGCTGGAAAAACTTATCAGTTTATGCCTTTCCTCCTCTGCCCTCCAAGGTACTACTAAAAATCAAACCGGGCAAGCCAAGGACGATTTTAATTGCACCAGACTGGCCACGCCAACACTGGTGTACCCCCTCTTGCGCAGTATGTCACGCTTGGCCCCATGGCACCTGCCTCAGACTCCTTTCCTGTTGTCTTAGCAGGAGAACCAGATTCTGCACCCTCAGCTGCAAACCCTGAGCCTAGCAGCCTGGCTAATTACCTAATCTCTCCTTTACCATCCCTCAGTAAATTAGTGATGGATATCATTTTAGAGGCAAGGAGGCCTAGTACTAGAAAATCTTATGCTGCAAAATGGAAAAGATTTTGTGCCTGGAATCAATCTCATGGGATGAGCGCAGCAGTGCCCAATTTACCTCAGATTCTACAATACTTGACTGAGATGCTTCATAAGGGCTTGTCCTTTTCCTCCATCAAAATACATACCTCAGCCATTTCAGGTCATTACAGCACAGAGCCTCCCCTCTTCTCTCACCCACTGCTCAAGCAGTTCCTCAGAGGGGCCAAAAATTTAAGGCCACCCAGGAGAGCTCCAACTCCAACCTGGCACCTTAACTTTGTCTTAGAGAAACTCACTCTTCCTCCTTTCGAGCCAGCTGCTACTGCAGATTTAAAATTTCTTTCCTGGAAAACAGCTTTCCTTTTAGCAATCACTTCTGCAAGAAGGGTATCTGAATTACAGGCCCTTATGGCAGTGGAGCCTTTCATCATCTTCCATGAGGACATGGTTTCCCTCAGAGCCAGTCCCTCCTTCATGCCCAAGGTGGTATCCAGTGTGGCTCTTAACCAGTCCATTCATTTGCCTACCTTATTTCCTAACCCACAGAACAAAGAGGAATGGATGCTGCACTCCTTAGATGTGCACAGACAACTTCGATTTTACTTGGACAAGACTAAACCTCAAAGGAAATCTGAACAACTGCTGGTGGCATTTGCTGCAGGGACAGAGGGGAAAGCTATTTCAAAGCAAACCATTTCAAAATGGGTAGGCCACTGCATTCATTTTTGCTATAAGCACCATGGAAAACCTATCCCACAGGGCATCAGACCCCATTCAACCAGGGCTGCATCTACCTCCACAGCTTTTCTCAGGGGCATTCCTACCAGGGACATCCTAGAAGCTGCTACCTGGAGGTCTGTGCATACTTTCACCAAGCATTATCATTTGCCAATTTTCTCTAAATCCAGAGCTGGCTTTGCCACTGCAGACTTGCAGGGTCTTATAGCTGGTCCTAATACTATTTAAATTCCTCTTCCCAACCTTAGCTTTGGAAATCTACCCAAATGTAATGACTGCAGCAGTGAAACACAAACAACGTAGTACAGTTGTATACACTTACCATAAATGTAGATGTTCGAGTGTATTCACTGTTGCAGTCCTGGTTACACTCCCTCCAGCCCCCTTTCTTCTTTTGGCTATACCTCTACTCTCCCTTGTTATGCTCATAAAGCTTTTTGGTAGATTTGCTTTTTTGTTGGAGGTATAGCCTTGTAATTATAGATTTAATTGTTTCCCATTATGGGGGGCACCTGTCATCTGGGGCAAAAAAAAACCTGATGCAATGGCGTCTGCTGCATGTTTTATACCCCTGACATCATGGAAGAAGGGACAGCATCCGATGCAGGACCCAAGACTTTGTTAAGCAGGCCAACTGAGGACTACTGCAAGCAGATATCCAAATGTAATGACTGCAACAGTGAATACACTCTAACATCTGCATTTATGGTAAGTGTACACAACTGTACTTTCCGGCCTCCCTCTGAGCCTGCCTTCCAGATTACGGAGAGAGCTTTAGCCTCAGCAGGGTCCCAGTTGGTACCATCTCCATTTGAGTTCCATATTTTTGTTCCCTCTGGTTTGCAGTTGCCACAATGTGCTACTTCGGTACAGCAAACACAAGAGCAGCAAGATACCCTAGTGCAGGGTCCCCTCTCTTAGGATTCCTCCTCGGATCTTCCCCCCCCAAGTAGCCACCTCATAAGAGAATCGTGTAAGAGGAAGCACTTGTATTCTCCAGAACAATCCATCACTGAGGCCACAGATTATGATGAAGGGGAAGGGTTCCCATAGTCACCCTCTGAAGATTTCTCCTTTGGAGACATCCTGGAGGTTTTTAAACAGATTGGAAGCCCTCAAACCCATCCTCTGAGGAATCTGTTTTCTTGCAAGCTTTTCATTCCTGGCCATCTACTTCTTGGGTGACCCCACCTGCTGATGAACTAATTAAGCTAATTGTACAGCGTGCGTGAAAGGCTCCTGATACCATAGAGCCAATTCCCTGGAGACTGGAAAAAATTCTTTCAGCCCCAGAGGATCAGCCCCATTGGTCTAAGGGTTTAGCAATGGATGCCATGGTGGTGGCGGTGGCCACAAAGAAGGAACTCGCCGAAGAGAATTTAGTTGTCCATCCTTCCAATCGAGGGTCCTAGACGATGGACAGATTTGGGAAGTGGGTCTTTGCTTCATTGACCTTTGCTATTCAGTCCTTGAATTTTTTGGTGCACTTGACTAGACTCCAAAGAGATCTGATAACCGAGCTGCCAGATACCCTGGCAGGAGCAGTATCTGACAAGGCTTGAAATAAGGTTGCCTCTCAGCTTGCCACCCTGGAGTCTATCTCTAATTCGTCTATGAGGCTTATTGCACATACAGCCAAAGGGATGTCTAGAGCAGCAGGTACAGGCATTGCCATTAGGCGTCACTCTTGGATGCGCTTGTGTAATTTTGCAGACCCCTTTAAATCTTCCTTTGCCAATGCTCTGGTTGACGCTACTTCATTGTTTGGCCCAAAGGTTAGCGACACATTAGCCAGGTGTGAGAAGGACGGAAAGACCCTTTCTGCTGTGGGCTGTTTTTTCCATTCCGCAACCACTTTACTCTAGGATTCAGGGGAGTGGAAAGATGTGCTTCAAGAAGACCCAAGGGCCTTTTTCGAGACACACATGGTGAGTATTCCCCCGGGGCAGAGGGGGGAAACTCATCTGGAAGACACCTCTCCCGTGGCAGAGGGGGTCCACGCAACCAGGCCTCCAGAGATTCCTTTTCTAGACAACCCTACCAGTGCTTCTGAGCAGCGGCCCGATTGCTTACCTGTGGAAGCAGTCTGGGAAGATTTTCTGTGCACCACTCAGGCTGGCTCGCAGTAACATCAGATTCCCGGGTGCAGACAGTAATCACCAGAGTTTACCACATTCCCTTCACTCCGTTTCCCAAACCACAAAGGTGAATCTCCGATGTTCCACCCAGTCAGAGAGATATAGAGTAGCTTTAGAAATTCAAAAGCTGCTTCAAAAAAGAGCCATTCAAGCAGTCCCACCAGACCGATAGGATCCGGATTTTACTCAAGATTCTTTTTAGTGCTAAAAAATGACAGGGGACTGGAGACAAATCTTGGAACTCAGTGTATTGAACAAATTTGTACAACAGACAAAATTCTGGATGGTCACGGTTCAGTTTATCCTTTCCTTTCTAGAGAAGGGCGATTGGATGTGCTCTACAGATCTTCAGGATGAGTGTTACCACATAAAGATGGACAAGTGTTCCAGAAGATGTCTCCACTTCTGGCGAGGAGCCAGTCATTATCAATTTTGAGCACTGCCCTTTGGTCTCACCACATCCCCCAGGGTGTTCACCAAATGCATGGTAGTTGTAGCAGCTCACTTAAAGCTACAGGGATTCCGCATGTTTCAATATCTAGATGACTGGCTCCTCACTGCCCCCGCCAGGCATCTGCTGCTTTGCGCCATAGACTCTGTTCCCCTCACCGAGTTCTTAGGCATTTTAATCAAGAGAGAAAAATCACAACCATCTCCCACACAGGACCTGGAGTTCATCGGAGCAAAACTAAATACGAAAACCTGTATGACTTCCCTTCTGCGTCACAGGTTGTTAAAGTTGAGATCGCAACTTTGAGTGATTCTCTCTCAAGACAAAGTCCCTGCTCATCTAGTACTACAGCTTCTCGGATCCATGGCAGCAACAGTAGCGTTAGTCCCCGTAGTGAAGTATCACATGAGGCTTCTAGCATCACAATGGTCACTTCTAACTCACCCCCTGTCTCATTTATTTTTATTTTTTTATTTTATTTATTTAACATTTGTTGACCGGGAAAGTCCGACTAGGTTCCACAGAGCCTGTTTTCAGCGGAGGCCCGGGGAGAAATGCTCCCGATGCATGTCTTTGGAATCATCCTTTCTTAAATCACTGCAAGAAGGATTTATTTTGGTGGATGAAGCCAGGGGAGGATTTGTGAGAGACCTCCCTTCTCCCCGTTTCAGCCCAAGGCTGTAGTGACCACGGACGCTTCCCTGATGGGGGTCATTTTCAGGGAAAGACTGTTCAAGGCACTTCGTCCCTACAGGCGGCCAATCTGCACATCAGTGTCCTAGAACTGAGGGCAGTGCTTTTAGTATTGCAAGCATTCTAGTCTGCCTTTCTATCTGGGACAATTGCTATCCAATCAGACATGTCAGTAGTCTGGTACATCAACAAACGGGGAACCAGATCCTACCCACTGTGCTGGGAAGCCCTAAGAGTTTGGCAATGGGCAATCACTTCCTACCGCTTTCTAATAGCAATGCCTATTCCGGGGAACACCAGTGTGATTGCAGACAAACTAAGCAGGTATATCCTTCTGCCTCACGAGTGGTCTCTCAATTCCAACATAGTGACGAAAATATTTTGACGATAAGGCCTTCCTTGCTGCAGCCTGTTCACCTTTCCCATAAACTACAAATGCAGCAGTTACTTTGCCCTAGTCCCCCCTCGCAGGGAGTCCCTGAGAGATGCACTTCTTCACTGTTGGCCCCTGGGACTTCTGTATGCCTTTCCACCAATTCCTCTAATTCCCCAATTTTTAAGGAAAGCCCAATGGTTGAGAAGCAAAGTGATTCTCTTTGCACCTTATTGACTGTCAAGTCTGGTTTCCCTTTGTCTGGCCTCATTTGGTTCACAGCCCGTGGATGCTGAATCCAACTCTGGACCTACTGTTTCACCCTCAGGGCTTGGTGTATCCCAACCTCCCAACATCTCAAGCTGATGGCTTGGTTTCTCCACTTCTAGTGATTGCCAGGTAGAACAATTTGTCCTCCCCAGTGCAAAAGATACTTCTGGCTTCTCATAAACTGTCCACCAGAATAATATACCATGACAAATGGAACAGATTCTCTGTTTGGTCAGATGCAAATGGTCTTGATCCTTTCTCGGCTCGAGTAGATAAGGTCTGGAATACTTAGCCACCTTATTTCAGTTGTGAGCCTCAACTTCTACCATTAGAGTTTATGTAGCTGCCATCTTGACTGGTTTCGACGATCACTCATTAATGTTCCACCGTCTTTGCAAAATTTTTCTTAAAGGCGCTCAACATTTGAAGCCACCTTTCAAAGATCCAGTAGTGCCATGGGATTTGATGTTAGTCTTGCAATACCTAGTTTGTCAGCCTTTTGAGCCAGCAGCCACTTGTGACCTCAATTTTTTTTCTTGGAAGTCCCTCTTCCTAGTAGCTATCACATCTGGTAGGAGTATTTCAGAGTTACAGGCTTTGTGCGTGAATCATCCCTACATCATTTTCCACAGAGAGAGAGAGAGCATCACTCAGAACCAATCTCTCCTTCCTTCCTAAATTGCTATCAGAGTTCAGTATTAACCAGACTATAGCCTTACCAGTTTTCTTTCCAAATTTTACAAACAAAGGAGAGTACAGCCTTGTTGGATGCCCACAGGCAGTTGCGTTTCTACTTAGACAGAAGAAAGAAGAAAGCCTGTAGAAAATCAGACAACTTTTTCAGGCACCAGATTGGAAAAAACGGTTTCAAAGGTCACCTTGTCAAAATGGTTGAGAGACTGCATTACCTTTATATATGACCAGAATAAACTCAAACTACTAATAAAAGTTAGAGCTCATTCTACGAGATCTGTTTCCACTTCAGCGGTCTTCCATTCCAGAGCTTCTATGGAAGACATATGCGCAGCTACAACTTGGGCTACCCTTCATACCTTTATCACTCATTACAAATTAGATATCGTCTTCAGGGGAAGAGCATCCTTTGGCTCTATGGTGCTCAGGAATATCCTTCCTTAGGGCCTCCCAGGATCTAAAGTAGTTGGAGACTCTGCCCCATCAGTCAAGAATGAATGAAGGTTGACAACATTAGATAAAGAAGTTATGTTCTTACCATAACATTCCATCTGCGTTGTCGATCTTCATTTATTCTTGACATCCCACCCTCCTGTTGCCCCCTTCTAGAGACTCCTGGAGGTCCTGATCCAATCCTAGGATTTTACAGGGTTGTTGTTCAGACAGAGCTTCCATATTTTCTTCATAGTAGACAAACTCAGTCTGAGGTACTGGGACGAGAGACAGTATGGGGTAGAGCCTTAGCTCAAAAGGTTTTGGCCGGAGAGAGCTTTGTATAACAGCTGAGTCGGTTCCGAGGGTTCGAAACCAAACCCATCAGTCAAAAATGAATGAAGGTCAACAACACAGATGAAAAGTTAAGGTAAGAACATAACTTCTTTTTTTTCTTTCTGTGAATTTAGCAAATCTCCCTGCAGATCTCTTTTATTGTGACTTATTTTCCCATTAAGTTTCAGAATAATTTCCTGAGCCGTTACCTTCTTTGCTAAGTAATGAACACTGACTGTAATGTAGTATGCACCTTTAGTTTTATGGCAGGCCACACACACACACACACACACACACACACACACACACACACACACACACACAACAGTGTCTGTCCTTGAGGTGTAGCTGTCATACCAAGCATTTCAGCTGCATGCACACTTTTTCCACATTGACTATTTTCAGTTGATTTTTGTAATTCTAGGCACAAGTGGGTATTTAACTACAGTTTGTAACATCAGTAACTTAACTCCAGATTAAGTACTCCTGTTAGTCCAAAAGCTCTAGTAATTGTAAAGCAGGTGTTGGTCCAATAAGAGAATATTGCATCACCTCTGTGTTCCAGTTTCTTTTTGTCTTTTGTTAGTGGATCAACATAGCATTTTTTAAATGTTTCCATTACCTTCGGACAGTAATATATGCTCCTAGATTATTTGAAGTTATGGCCATTCCTGCTTGTTTTGCTTAATGAACTAACTGAATTTATAGATGTTGCATATGCCTTTATAGCTTTTATGATAGGATTTTGACTATTAGACTAACTAACTTCTTCTTTTCTATAGCTTATTTATGAATTTTTTATACGATTCTTGGAAAGTCAAGAGTTTCAACCCAGCATTGCCAAAAAATATATAGATCAGAAATTTGTATTACAGGTAAGAAACAATTTCTGTTGCTTGTTAGTGGTGTGTGTAGTTAAAAGTTAACTGCTTGCTTGTAACTGAGAACAAAGTAGCTGTAAATTAAACTGTATGTTGTGGCAAATGCAGGAAGCAGTATATTTCTCAACGTTGTATTTCAAAAATTGTGGACAAAGCCATAAGCAATCATTTTCTGAAGAGTTTGAAATCTGAAATGCAAATGACTTTCATTATTTAGCAACTTAAGTCCTCAAAGGTTTGCCTGAAAACTATACATTTTATGAGGAACACGTCTTAAATATGAGGAAAATATAGCCATTTTGCAAAATTCTGAACAGTTGAGAGGTATGGGAAGCAACAACTGTAGGTCAATGATTTTCATGGAAGAAAAGCCAAACAGTAAGGTGACAGAAAAAAAATCAACAGAAAAGCAAAAGAACTGAAAGAAGGTGGGGTAGGGCTCAACCAGATGTGCTGTCTGATAATATATAAATCATGACTAACTCTGCTAGTTGTACTCTGAACCAACAGAAAATTTAAGAGTTTATTTTTCAGTTAGTAATGAAACAGACTTTGCATAGATAAAATAAGATGTTAACCATTAAAATAAGATGTTCTCATTCTTATTTTTCTTTAAGTTGTTACTTGAGTTGGATACTTTATGTTGACTGTTATATTTCCTTTTATGTTCTTTTACTTCAAATATGTTGCACCCTTCGTTCCCAATTCTAGGATCACATTAGCAAGCAGGTTTTTGAAGATATTGTTCACAGTCGTGAGTTACTTTCAACATTTTCTCAAAGGTTACTTTGGAATAGCAGGTGTATACAAAAATTAATCTTGTACTTTGTTAGCATGACAGTTTATATTGTTAATTAGCACTCTGCAATATGTTACATTATTCAGTTGTAATAAGTTATAACGAATATGCAAATAACTAATATTCAAACTTTTAAACTTTGCAAAAATTGCATACTATAGTACTTGTGCAACTTCTTAGTATGGTAGCTGACACTAATAGACGCACATTAATTCAGAAAAATTGCAAATATTTATTACAGCACTCTAAATTGCATTGACATTTTTGTAAGAAGTGTAAAATTATGACATGAATGGATAACTCTTTGCGCTAATTATAGAGTTGTTTTTCAGGTGACTGTAATTTTGCTCTGCTCTTTATAGATGTTTCACTGTTTTTTTTTTATACAAATGCATCTGTGTTTGGTTATTTAATAAATAATAGCAAGGTAACTAATTTGATTTTATGAAAAGGTACTTTATTAAATAAACTGTCCCTCCCCCCATGACTGCACTCAGTGGCTTCTATACCTCCTCCCAATCAGCCCAGTCGTTCTGCAGTCACTGAAGATGGGAATTGCAAGGAAAGACAAGACTCTACAGCTAATTCATTCATGTGCAGAAATCTCTAGTAAGCTCATCCACATAAGGTGAGCATCTAGTTATTGGAAGTGGGCTAGCTTGCTGGTCCTGTATGGTAGCCTGCCATCTCTTTCTCAGCAGAGTACCTCCCTCTCCTGCAGCATCTTTTCTGAGGTCCACTACAGATGCCCTCCAAGTTGAAGTGTGCTTCTGCACACTGAATTCCTGTCTTTTCATTGTGTGACTTGTCATATAGCAGAGCAAGGTCATTAGCTGCAAAGGGTAAGCACCTACTACCCTTGCTAGGTGTCATTTGTGTGGAGAATCCAAGCCACCACCTTCTTCCCAGGATGGGCGACCTGCAATGGCTGCTCACTTCCATCCTTCCATGCCAGCTTCTACAGGTGCCTAAGCAGCTGTTTGAACCCTGGTTGCCTGCAACATAGCAGTTGTAGGTAAAAGTGTCTGTGGTTCTAGAAAATTAATGGTCTCCTGTACTTTGGGTGTATACTCAATTATAGCATAAACTGTTAATAAAGTTGTTAAAGATGCCTTAATCTTGTATACTAAAACAACTTGTATATTTGTGCAGCTATTTTCTTACATTGAAATCAACCACATCCAGTGATTTTAGTTTGAGCTAATAACATACTAAAATATTTCATTCCGCCAGTTTGGGTGTTTGAAAAAATTCCAGGTTCCTTTGTGGAAAATGAATTTCACTTAGGTCATGCAGTAAATATGGTTACTTTAGTTCCATTACATCTTGAAAATAAATCTTAAGTATTTTTGTTTTGAATGTACATTTTAACAGAACTACACTGTTGAGTCCCTTAACATTGTAATTGTGGCATTGTATGTATTATGACATCTAATATAATGCACGTTCTGTTATATCTCTGGTAAAAGTGAATAAACTTGCAAATCTTTAAATCTCATGTCTGCCCCTACAACATATTATGAACTAGAATGTCAGTAAATCTTTTGACTAGCAAAAGTATGTCAAGTGTCTGTCTCATGGGGAAATTGTTTGTCATACAACAGTAGTATATTTGGCATTTTCATTTAAAAGTGGTAAACAGTTGCATTTCATTCTACACGTTCTTCATGTTTCACTGTTGCAGTCATTACATTTGGGTTATCTGCCTGCAGGTAGCCCTCAGCCAGCCTGAATATCAAAGTCTTGGATTCCTGTGTTGGATGCTGTCTCTTCTTCCATGACGTCAGGTCGTCAGGGGTATAAAACATGCAGCTGACACCATTACTCCAGTCTTTCTTGCCGCGCGGTGCCCGAAGCAGAAGCAGTTCAGAAGTGCCGGTTGACAGACTCCTGAAATTTCCGTTTTCGAGTTTCAGAACCGAAGTTTTCAAAAAAGCTAAGTATCCCATTGGGGATCCTTTTTCTTGCTCTTAACAGATGTCAGTAAAAGTTAACAATTGTATTACCTGTGGAAAGCAAGTACCTCATAAAGATTTTCATTCATACTGCATTCCTGGCTTAGGCCAAGACCACGACGTCCCTCGCTGTCGGTTTTGTGCCTTATTCAATCCCCGAACTATTCATTGTCTGTCTATTTTTACAGTAAATTATTTTGGTACTCAGTTTAACTATCCAGAAATGGCTTTGGTAAGCCATCCGACTACTGACATTCTGAAAAAACGTAAAGATAAAGACAGGGACAGACTGCATAGGTCCAAAACTGACGACAACGCTTCCGTTAAGCTAATTGCCAGTTCGCCGGTACTCAGTGAGGTTCTTTTGCAGCCCCTGATACCTGCTACTTCAGATTCAAAGGCCTCTACTGAGATCCATTCGGAGTCCGGTATGCCATGAGATGCTTCTTTGACTATGGAACCTGCGGATGTCTCTACCTTGGATGGGTCCGGAGCCGCTGTGCAGGCACCATCTTCTGAGGGTGTATTCAGGCCTACAGATTTGCATTTCAAACCAACGCCATCTTCTTCATCAAGGCCTAAAAATCGACCCATGCCTAGAAAACCGACATCCAAACCCGCATGGTCAGGCCCATATGCCTAGAAAACAAATGCTTAGAATGGCTGAAGACCTTATTACTTTAATTAGGGGAAGCCAGCCTTCTCTCTCTGAGACCTAGAACTGATTTTCCTTCTGATTCTTCTGATTAGGATTCTGAAATTTGTTTCTTCTGATTACCAGGATTTGCTCTTATCCACCTATGAGGATTCTGATGCTGAGGATTCCATTTCCTCTGCTTCCCTTCCAGAAGATTTTTCTTTTGGTGAAACCTTGCACTCTCTTAGGGAGCATTTCTGCTGGGAAAGCCAGGATTACTCTGACTCCAAAAAGAGGCTTAGGGAATTCTTACTCCTCCCTCACCACAGGCCTTTAGCTATCCCTCTTGTTCTGAACTTTGTAGATGATGCCTTCTTGGAAGCCAGCCTGGCCCCAGACTCTTTACCTCCAGCTCCCAGAAAACCTGACCGGTATTAGAGTACCTGACTCTCATAAGTTCCTCTTCAAGAATCCTACTACGGATCCAGAGACCATTTCCCAAGGACCAAAAGGCTACTGCTGCCAAAACCCCTACCCCCTCTGATAGAGATTCCAGGGCCTTGGACAGATGGGGGAAGAAGGTATACACTTCTGCTACTTTGGTCATTAGGGCCTTAAATTGCCAGTTTCATATGTTGAAGTATCAGCAGCATATTATGGGATTACTTAAACAGAAAATTATGTTGATTCCTGACTGTGCTGAACATAAAAAAATACAGGATTTAATACATTCTGCTGAACAAGTTGGTAAACATACTTTGCAATGCGGGTTTGACTCTTAAGAAGCATCTTGCAGGGCTGCTGTCACTGGGTCTGTACTTAGAAGGCATGCTTGGCTTAAGGAGCAAAACTTGCCAGATCATGTTAAAGCTGAATTACTGGATGCTCCCTTAAACCAAGACCGCCTGTTTGGCAATAAAGCAGAAGAAGTTCTTAAAAAGATGGAGGAAAAAGCTAAATCTATGCAAACTGTTAAAGATTTCCTGCAAGTACAGCCTCCCAGATTTAGTAGGCATTGGCCTTCTAAGAATTAGTGCTTTCCAGTCTCTTCCAGGCCTTCTCAGTCCAAACCCAGGATTAACAGACCGCCTAGGCTACAGTCTCAAGGTACACACAGGCCTAAACAGTGGGGGGCTCCCACCTCCAAAGCTGGAAGTAGTAAGACACCCCCCTAAGGAAAAATGTCACAATGACTTAACCTTAACTCTTCCAAGCCCTGCTCAACTGCCTGCTCCTTTTGGGGGAAAGCTCGCACTGCATGCAAAAAACTGGGAACTCATTACCCAGGACAAATGGGTTTTGAATATAGTTTCCCAAGGATACAGATTCCACTTCCACACCCTACCAACCCCAAACTGTTACCTGCACATTCCAATAAGGGAATCTTGCAGGAAATACCTACGCTTCAAGGCAGGCTCCTTGCACTATCAGTTCTCTGCACTTCCCTTTGGCTTATCTACTGCGCCCAGGGTGTTCACAAAGTGTCTAGCTCCAGCCATTGCATTTTGCAGGCAGAGAAATATTCAGATATACCCATACTTGGACGATTGTCTGAATCAGGCAGAAAGCCAGGAATTGCTATTAAAACATATGGCATTCGTAAAGAAACTTCTAAACTCACTGGGGTACACCATAAACGAAAAGAAATCTCACCTGGTACCCTGCCAACAAATTGTATTCCTGGGTGCAAGCTTGAATACAACTTCCCAGATGGCTTTCCTCACTCCAGAGAAACAAGTTTATTTGACAACCTACTTCTTACTGGCCACAAAGACCCAGCTATCTGCAAGGAAAATCCTGCAAGCCCTGGGGTTCATGGCCTCTTGCATTCTGCTAATTCCATATGCAAGACTGCATATGAAGAAACTACAGTGGTATCTAAAAAGTCTATGGTGCCAACTTACTCAGGACCTGGAATCAATGATTCCTGTCGTTCCTTGTATAAAGACAGAGTTGCTTTGTTGGGCAGAGGCCTGCTACCACAACAATGGGCTCCCATTCACTCTACCCCCTGCCGCCCAAACCCTAACAACAGACGCATCAGGCTATGCATGGGGGGCTCACTTGGCAGAGCAAGTGCATTCAGGGCAAATGGAACCAGAGACAGATGCACCTGTATATCAACCAAAAAGAAATGTTAGATGTACAGAATTTGCTGACAGCATTCAAGGGCCGCATTCTTCCAGGACAATTATTGGTAAAGCCAGACAACACCACAGTTATGTGGTACATAAACAAGCAGGGGGGAACCCACTCGTACCCTCTCTGCAGACTAGCCATGGCTCTGTGGAACTCAGCCTTGAGGTACCAAGTGCACCTACAAGCTCAATTCCTGCCAGGCAAGCTAAATTCACTGGCAGACTACCTAAGCAGAAATCTCATGGACCCACACGAGTGGAAACTGGAACCAAAGATATTCAACCTTTCGAGAAACAAATGGGGGAATCCAGAGATAGACCTGTTTGCCTACCCTCAGAACTACCAATTGGACAAATTCTGCACAAGGACTTCCCACAGTCAAGCTTGGAAAGTGGATGCCCTGTCCTTTACCTGGGAAAGCCTCTCAGTTTATGCCTTCCCCCCCCCTCTGCCTCTCATCTCGAAGGTTCTGCTAAAGATCAAACAGGACAAACCAAGGACAATACTGATTGCACCAGACTGGCCACGCCAGCACTGGTACCCTCTCTTGCGCAGTATGACACTGCTGGAATCATGGCACCTGCCTCAGACCCCTTCCCTCCTGTCCCAGCAGGAGGGCCAGATTCTGCACCCTCAACTTCAAACCCTGAACCTTGCAGCCTGGCACATTCTTTGAGTTCTCCAATAGCATCCCTCAGTAAGCAGGTGCTAGATGTCATTCTGGAGGCAAGGAGGCCTAGTACTAGAAAATCCTATGCTGAAAAGTGGAAAAGATTCTGTTCCTCGAGCCAGACTCAGGGGATGGGTACAACGGTGCCCAGCTTGCCACATATTCTTCAGTACTTAGCAGAGATGCTACACAAGGGCCTTTCCTTCTCGTCAATTAAAATTCATGCCTCTGCCATTTCAGCACATTATAATACTGACTCCACCCCTCTTCTCTCACCCCCTGCTAAAGCAATTCCTCAGAGGGGCCAAAAATGTAAGTCTACCCAGGAGAGCCCCTACTCCAGCCTGTGACCTTAACTTTGTATTGGAAAAGCTCACTCTACCTCCTCTTGAGCCAGCTGCAACTGCAGAGTTGAAATTCCGTTCTTGGAAAACAGCCTTCCTTCTAGCCATCACTTCAGCAAGAAGAGTGTCTGAATTACAGGCCCTCATGGCAGTGGAGCCCTTCATCATCTTCCATGCAGACAGGGTGTTCCTCAGGACCAGTTTGTCATTTATGCCCAAGGTGGTGTCTAGTGTGGCCCTTAATCAGTCCATTCATTTGCCTACTTTTTTCCCAAATCCACAAAACAAAGGAGAACGAATACTGCGCTCTTTGGACATGCACAGATAACTTAGATTTTATTTGGACAGGACTAAGCCTCTCAGAAAATCTGAACAACTGCTAGTTGGCTTTGCTGCAGGGGCAGAGGGGAAGGCCATGTCAAAGCAAACCATTTCTAAGTGGATAGCCCATTGCATTCATTTCTGCTATAAGCACCGTGGAAAACCTACCCCACAGGGGATAAGATCACTTTCCACCAGGGCTGCATCTACCTCTACAGCCTTTCTCAGCGGTGTCCCTACCAGGGACATCCTAGAAACTGCTACCTGGAGCTCTGTATATACCTTCACCAAACATTACTACATGCCTATTTTTTCTAAATCCAGAGCTGGTTTTGCCACTCCAGTCTTGCCGGGCTTAATAGCTGGTCCTAATGCTCTCCAACTTCCTCCTCCCTTCTTTAGCTTTGGGAATCAACCCAAATGTAATGACTGCAACAGTGAAACACGAAGAACATAGTACAGCTGTGTACACTTACCATAAATGTAGATGTTAGAGTGTATTCACTGTTGCAGTCCTGGTTACCCTCCCTCCAGCCCCCTGACTTCTCTTGGCTATACCTTTCTTCTTGTTTAGTGTATTTAAGCTTTCTGGTGTATTTGCTTTTTGTTGGAGGTGTAACCTAACATATAATTGCTTCCCATTATGGGGGCACCTGACATCTGGGGCAAGAAAAACTGATGTAATGGCATCGGCTGCATGTTTTATACCCCTGACGACCTGACGTCATGGAAGAAGACCGCATCCGACGCAGGAATCTAAGACTTAGATATTCAGGCCGGCTGAGGGCTACCTGCAGGCAGATAACCCAAATGTAATGACTGCAACAGTGAATACACTCGAACATCTACATTTATGGAAAGTGTACACAACTGTACTTTATTGCTTCAGTGCTGCTGGAAGCACTTGCATATTTTTAATTAGTAATTCAGTAAGGTTCATTAAGTTAGAGGCATTCTTAAGAATTTAAGTGACTCGATAAGGGATCATGCAGGTATAAGTGTCTACTGTGGGAGTGAAATCCAGGATACAGTAAGCATGCTTTACAGGCTGCTGTAAAGGCATGAACCTCAACTCGGAACAGTTTTCATCCCCTCAAGCAAGAGGAGCCCCTATGGCTAGGTAGGCTATTATCTCTAACCCTGCTGGGGAGAGAAGCAGAGACGGCGTCGCCGTACTACTCTGGCCAAGCTGGTGTTTTTTTTCTCAAGAGGCCCTACCTCACTACATGTTGATATCACTTCTCTGTTTTGGGTCACTGCCTGCAATCATGCAAGGTCTATGAGAGTGATTACCCCTTTTCTAAGTGGTGACAGTGACCCGAACCTTTCTGTATGCCTGACATCTGGTCTCTATTTTATGTCCTGGCATTGGGCTTTTCACCTCAGCTGTCTGTCTTGCTATTCTTCCTGTAACTAAGCTTACAGTGTAGTTGGTAAGAGTACCTCAAAGCTAGTCTTGAAATAAACATTTGACTGTATGCTTACTGTTATTTCTTGCTGCTTGTGAAGTTTAGTTCCCACCCCAACACATATTGCTGGAAAGGTTCCACATTTTTGATGACTATAACACTAAGACATTCTCCAAGATCTGCCATCATTAAATGAATTAGTAGGACTGGCAAAGGGGGGGGGGGGGTATCCTGACATGGAAACTTGCGGCGACCTCAAAGCTCAAAAGTAACAAAGGGTGGCTAGTACATGGACTGTGCAAGGGTAATTCCTGTGGCTGTGTATAAGAGACATAGAGGCTTGAGGTATGAATGCAGAAGAACATATTTCAACCAGAACTACATTCAAGTCTGCTAGCCCATTGCCAGCTTATAGCTTCTCTGTGGTAATAAACTTGTCAGTTTCTCATTTATGACACCCAAAACTGTTGACCCTCATTGTGTAAAAAGTAAACTCTGATTCAAAGGAGGAATGCCCCTGGAGACTGGTTCGTGACCTGTTCTTTCTCAATTTGTTACTGAAAATGTGAAAGTTCAAGATGCTGACTTTGCAAAATATATTGCCTCTCATTCCTCTTCAGTTTTTTGTTAACTGTAGACTTGGAAGACGCGTACTATCGCTTTCCCACTGCTTCAGAGTTCAGAGGATTCCCCAAGTTTTCTGTATCTGGATCTCATCAGTTCTTTATATTACCCTTTAGGTTATCTACAGCTCCAAGGGCCCTTATAAAGTTTATAGCTCCAGTGATAGCTCATTGCAGACTGCATGGCATTCACAGATGTCCTTATTTAGATTAGTTACTAATCTTTGCAGAACAGTTTTCCAGGTTCCAGGAGTCCCTTATACAAGTTACAGATCTTTTCAATATGGATTCACAGATCAGCTGTCAAATATCCTCCGTTCACTCTCACTAGATAGTTCTAAGATGCTTTCTAGACTCTTCCCTAAAAAAGGTATTCCTAATCCAGGAGAAAATGTGCTTCTGTCTGGAAGTTTTTCTCCAATCAGTCTCAAAGTACAGCCAGATGATTCTAGCATTCGTCGCATTAATAATTCGCATGATTGCACACAGCAGCCTACACATAAAAGAAATCCAGTATTTTTTAAAAACTATGGATCCATCATTCTCACCCTCTGGAATTTCAAATTCCAGTCTTTGGTTTTATGAAGAAAGGATTACTTTGTTTGAGAGAACAGATTCCCCTGAATCCAGGACTCCCTTTCTCTCTCCTAACTCCTGCTTAATCTTTTACAACAGACGGATTGGATTTTGCTTGCTTTGTTCTATCTTTTGGGATAAAACTGGAGGGTCTGTAGAACAAAACAAACAGATCAAAGAACATAAAAGTAAATGAGATATTGGCTGTGATCCATGCTGCAGAGTCCCTCCATCTGTATTCCCTGGAAACTCTGCAGATGATTTCAGACAATACCCCAGTGATGTGGTACATAATCAAATGGGAGCACCTAGTCTTACACTCTGTACTGGCCATCTATGATGGCTTGGCAGGTCTCTCTTGAAGCATTGGTTAACTAACTTTCAGGCATCCTACATTGTTAGAATAAAATATAGCAGCAGACAAGCTGAGCAGGACCAGGGGAGATCATCACTAATTGGAAGTTAACTTAGAGGGTGTCTTTTCAGGATTTGATCCAATTGTGGGGAACACCAGAAATACATCTGCTCACCTCCTTTCAACATTGGACAACTAAAAAAATTCTGCACCATAGCACCTTGCAGGAAGGTCTGGAAAGTAGATGCTTTTTCTTTCCCTTGGGTGGAAATGCTGGTTTATGCCTTTTCAGTGATTTCCAAGTTTATTCAGAATATTCAGAAGGACTCTCCAAAAATCATTGTAGTAACTCCCTTCTGGTCCAGGCAGCAGTGGTTCTCCCTTCTTATGGAATTGGCTTTGAGCTATTACCACAAGCTTTCTCTCAGATTGGATCTACTCACACAAGACAAGGATAGTTTGATACACCCCAGTCTAAAACAGGTAGAAATAACTGCCTGGATGATTACATTTTGACATCTTTTAAGCACCATGTTTGAGGACTTGCAGCAGGTACCAAAGGAAGTAAGCAAACCCACTGCTGAGAAATCTTATGTTAGTAAGTGGAAGATAGGTTCTAGTTGGTGTCACACTAATAAATGAGGCCTAGTCATGTATTGTGTACCACTGAATCCTAAATATTTGTGTGAGTTGCCCTACTCTAGCCTTTCTTATTTCTTCAAGGTTAATCTTTTGGCCATTTCAACATGTTTGTCCATAGATCCTCCCTTTTCTATCTTTGGTTAAGCAGTTTTGAAGGGGGTTTTACCTGTTAGACCATCTAGGAAACAGGTGGCACCTACTTGGAGTCTTAACTTTGTGCTTGAAAAATTAGCTGTTTAACTTTGATTAAGTTCATCAGACTGAGAGTTAAGGATGTTATTCATATTTCACTGTTGCAGTCCTGACTTGTGAGATTTCCTGCTGTGGAAGCCCTTGGCTGTCCTGACGACCAGAGTAAAATCTCTCTCCTCCTAGGGCTGGTGGATGCCCTTTCCGGATGTCAGTAAGCTTGGTGGGTATAAAGGGAGCCAGCCAACGCCATTAGATCAGTCTTTTCTTGCCATCAGAGCCTGAAGTAGTGTTTCAGTGCGTTGGTTGGTCCACACCAGAGATAAGTCTTCCAAAGCTAAGTACACTGTTGGGAAACTCTTTCTTGCTTTATCTCATGTCAGATAAGGTTAACAATTGTCTCCTCTGTGGTAAGCAAATACCACATCGAGAGTTTCATACTCTGTGTGTCACCTGTCTAGGCCCAGATCACGACGTCCCAGCAGTTTTTGAAGGGGGGGGGTTACCTGTTAGACTATCTAGGAAACAGGTGGCACCTATTTGGGATCTTTATTTTGCGCTGGAAAAGTTAACTTTGTTTACCTTTGAATAAGCTCATCAGACTGAGTTACGGTTCTTGATGTAGAAGACACTATAACTTACTACTCTGACATCTGCAAAAGGAATATCTGAGTTGCAAGCTCTTTGGGTGCGTGGAACCCTATTTGGTATTTCATAGAGATGGGTTACTTTAAGAGCAAATCCCTGATTCATGTCAGAAGTGCTTTCAGAGCTTACTTTGAATCAAGCTATCAGTCTCCCTGTTTTCTATCCAGAGGCTACAAATCAGAGAGAAAGGATTCTTGATACTCTGCAATGTGTGTTATCTTGACAGAACCAAGTCCTTTAGGAAAGCTGAGCAGTTTTTTTTTTTCCTTTGATGGGACAAAGAAAAGACAACCTGTGCCAAAAGAGACTATTTCTCCATTGTTGTCCCTTACTATCTCTATTTGCTGCTCACCATGATAAATCACTTCTAGGCAGGGTCAAGGCACATTCTACTAAAGCCTTTTCTTAGATGGCATATTAGAAATGGGTAAACTAAAAGTATTCTTGAGGCAGCTGTTTGGTTCTCTGTACATACCTTTAAATAGCATTGCAAATTGGATTCCTTCTCCAGGTCTAGAACAGGCTTTATTAGGACAATAATCTAGGGGTTCCTGGATCCTAGTCCTTACTCCTGCCAGGTTGGATAATCTATGGTAAGCTACCCATATAGTTTTGAGCTATTGCAACAGTGATGCTGATGAACATATTAAGTCGTGTAAGTTGTACTTACAATGTCAGTAGAGGTGCAAAGTCATCATTGCTGCACTTGCCACTCCCCCCCTTTTCTGTTTTTTGATAGTTACTTGTTTCTAACTTTTCTGCATTTTTGGGACAGTGGGCTGTCTCCCTTTTTTGGGGGGGCAGGAGGCTCCATGGCTGCTGTTTTCTTTCTTTCGAGCTTGTGCAACAACACCCTGGGTGCATATGTAGAGGGGCGACAGACTTTTGGAGACTGTCCGGCCGTTATATCCTGGGCAGGATATAACCCATATAGCTTTAGGCTACTGCAGCAGGGATGAGTTCATCATCTATTGTTATGGTAAGAACTTGCACAACTGTACTTTTCCAAAAGTTGAATTTGAATTCTCCTGAGTTTGGCCCACTCACAGCTCTTTTTTTGACTTCCATGCCAGTTGTGGCCTTGGATCTGTCCAACTCACTGATGCTATTTCAGTTGCCCACTTCACTTGTGGCTTTGGGGCTTATACTCTTGTCAACTTCCAGGTCAACTTCAGCCAGAGTTCATTGGTCATGTATTGACTTCAAATCCATAGGAGTTGAACTCGACCCCCTGGCTTGACATACAGTCAAGAATTATCTTGATCCTCATGAACCCAATAAAGTTTGATTTTCTTTTTTTTTTTTGACAATGAGTTTGGTTGTCTTGGTTCAGAATTGATCGTGCCAAATTTGATATCGTATTGGAATTGGAATTTAGGGTTGAGTTCTCAAGCTCGACTTTATGGATTTCTGATGGTCAGGGTTCACTGTTTGACTGCAACCAAGTCCCCTTTGGATTTTCCTTAATGTTTCTGCTGACATCTGTTGGGGAAATCATTTTTGGAGTTGTATCCACATGCAACTCAACCTACCTTTTCTGTCATAGGGTATAGTGCTAGTGTCAGCTTGTGTAAGTTTTCATAGGTAGCTACTAGGCTATTGGCCCTAGGGCCTATATAAGCCTAGCCAAACAATACCCTGGCTTTTGCCACCCAAGAAAATTATTTTCCTGTGCCCCTGTCAAGCAGAGCCACAGAAGTGATCCCCGGGGTGAATTTCCTATCTCCCATCCAATCATCAAGATTTTTCTTGAAGAGTGCTAATGAGGAGCTTTGTTTGATATAGATAGGTAGTTTGTTCCAGAGTATGGGAAGTCTCTGAGACAGGAATCTATCCCTCCAGCATGTTCTGTTTATTGTGGTGACAAGGTTTAGGTCTCTAGAGCGTATAGCTCGGCAGGATTGGGATTTCTTTACGTGGAGCATGTCCAACAGCTCTGGGTTTGACATAGCTTTGTATGTTAGGCAGAGATCGCTTCTGAGTAGGCGATATGCGACAGAGTAACAGAGTAAAGCTGGAGTTTTTTTGGGACAGTCTGCGTAGGGCATCTGTTTGAGGCTGGAAGTCCTCTTTGTGAGGTATTTCTGTGGCCTTTCCAGTTGTTGTAGATGGCTTGTGAGGTACATACCAAAAGGGGCGTTGTACTCTGTAATGGGTCTAATGAGTGATGAGTAGAGGGGAACAATGACCTCTTTTTTCCTGGATGAGAAACCTTTTGTGATGAGGTGTGCCACGTAGAAGGATTTCCTGACTACTGTGGCAATGTGATTATCAAAGGAGAGACTACTGCCCACCTGTGTTCCAAAGTCTGTTATCACACTTTTGGTGTTAAGTAGACTACCGCCTATGTGGTAGTTCATGGGTACAGAGTTTTTACCAAAAGGGATGACATTGCACTTTTTGGCATTGACCTTGAGGCCATGGCTTTGGCACCAGGCATCTGTCTCAGTGAGGCCCTTTTGTAGGATGTCCACATTGTTAGGAGATTTGATTATGGCTCCTAGTTTGCAGTCATCTGCGAACTTTGTTAGCCAAAGACCTTCTGTGTTAGCCTGTACTTCAGAGAAGTAGATACCAGACAGGAGGACCTAGAAACTTAGACCTCAATTTTAGTGCCTGTTTAAGTAAAATTTTGACAGATGCAAGCGTTTTGACTTTAAATCTATTTCTTTCAGAAAAAAATGCAAATTTAAATGTCTCATTTCATTTTTGTACCTGACTGGCATTGTGGTATTGTGTTGACCTCTTTCCTATCCCTACAGCAGGGCATTTGAGATGTGTATTAACTTATGTTTTCAGCTGAAGCAGTCTCTTTGGTATTGTACCACCTTGCATAAGACATTCCACCGTCCTTTCCCTACTCTGTTTGGACCATCCCCAGGTCAACTTCAGTCGTGGTTCCTTGGTCAGATATTGACTTAAGTTCTTAAGAGTTGAACTCCGTCTCCTAACTTGGCATACAGTCTAGATTTATTTCAAACCTCATGAAACCAATAAAGTCCACTTTTCTGTACTAACTGAACGTGGAATTAAAACATTAGCTCATATTTTTTCTTATTTTTAAGCTATCATTTGGCAATTGCAGTGGTGTGTCACACCTTCCATCTACCTTTCCTGCTGTGACTGAAGGTGGTACGCTGTTAATGTTCAGCTGAGATTTGCTTTTAGAAGAATGTGTTTCTTGATTTTAGTGTATGTCATTTCCCCATCTTATTCTCCCCCATTCTAAATGGAGGTAGAACTTAGTTTTGTATCTGTTTATCTGCATTTTGAATTAATTCCATTTTTATCTCATCTTTCCTAGTCTTAATCAGAGATATAAATTACTGTATGACTTGGGCTATGCTAGTTCCTTTTGGTTCTAGTTCATGTTCGTGTTTTCAACCTTATTTTTACTTGGAAATTAGATGGAACTTGGCTGTAACTGCACAAACTAATGTTAATCTTTCTCCTCTTTCTGAGTGGGAGGTGCTTTGGAACATTGTTTATATTTATTTTATGGCTCTGTTCTGTAGTAACTCAAAATTAATGTATTGTATTCCATTTGTTGCTTTTGTTTGCCAGGATAATTCGACTGGGTACACAAGCTGTTTTTCAGAGGAGGCTCTGGGGGAAAAAGTTCCAACAATATAGTACTAGTACATATTGAGTTACAAGCAAGCAGAGTACATTAGGTTAAAAAAGAATATATGCAGCAGTGGTAAAATACATTTCTAACACAATTGCAGAATTAAATTTCTTGAAAATGTGTATAGCATACGGTTACAGTAGTTAGAAAGGGAGAGTAGTGAGTCTGAAATGGGTGTAAAGAGTAGAGAAAGGAGAGAAGGAAAAGTGGATAGTAGCTGAAATTATGCACACTGCTTAGTGGAAGAGAGGGTACAGAGATATGAGTGGGTCATGGTGAGAGGAAATATAGTGGAGAGTCTGTGATTAGAGAGACTATATGGAAGAGAAGAGCAGAGAGTCAGAAAGCAATCTTAAGATGGAGTAGGTTTAGATAAGAAAAAAAAAGGGGGGTGAGGAGAAAATGTTTCACTGGCTGTGAGTTTATCCTGGAGATCCTCCAGAGTCAGGAGACTATTAGGTTGGCCCTTCAGTCTCTCTCTCTTTTTTTTTTTTTTTTTTTTTTTTTAATGGAGCTTGTGGATAGGTTCTGTGTGGGTATAGGGGAATATTGCTCCTTAGTTCAGCAACATAGGTCCAGTATAAGGAGTCTCCAGCAGTATTGTTTGATTTTGTTTGTTGTAATAAGTGTTTTATTAGAGTGTAGAGTTCTGTTGGTGATATAGGGCTGTAAGATACTGGTGAGAGATGGACAATTAACTGGGTTTATTGATGAGATTGTGGTGGTAAGTAGTTGGAAAAAGTCAGGTAGTGTGTTAGTTCATATTTTTAAGATAGTGATCTGTACCATCACTTTACATTTTAGTCTGTTTTGACAGAATGGTAGGTACCTGTTGACATGTTACCTTTGGTTTGCACTGTTTGTTTTACTGTTAGTCTTTCCCAGTATTGTTTTAGTGGATGTGAGTCACCGTGATCACTTTACACCTCTCTACGCCACCTAGAGGTAGGAAAGTCTAATGTTTGGTTACTCTTGCATGCGAGTAACTGAGACTCAGTGTTGGGGAGTTTAAGCAGTTCTGTTGGAGATGCCTTTCAGTTGGATCCCCTTAGCATTCCTTGTTAAATATGTAAGCATGTTCAAGTATGGAGTTTAAAATATCTATCCAGAATATTTCTGCCTGATCAGTACATAGAGTTAAATAGCTGCAGCCACCATCCACTGCCAACAGATTGGTGGTGGGTCTTCGCTTGTATTTTCTCCCCCCCCCCCCCACACACACACACACAAACAAACACTGCATAATCTTTCCATCTAGGGACCAGAAGTTGTATCTGCCCAGGCCAAACTTACATACTGCTTCCTGATGGACCTGATATGTTGAGCAGATTGCTTCTCAATGCTGACACCCTTTTCCCTCTGGCTCACTTACCTATTTTGCAGGTTAGTTCTCAGGCATTCTGTTATGCAGAAAGGTACTAACACGTTTCTATTACTTCTGTTCCTCTACATTGATAATTCAGTTCACCAGGTACTAGATTAACAGCGTGGCCCTCTGTGGCTGTATAAAATCTCATATTTGTGATGCTGGTAACTATCAACATGAGTACCCAAATCCCTGACTACTGGTTCTACTCTTAGGGGTGGGTAATTGATGAGGTAATTTCCTAGGGTGACTGACTTCCCAAAGGGTATTATTGTGCATTTCCTGGCATTGAGTTTTAATCCATGACTTTGGCACCAGCTATTTGTCTGTGTTAGTCCTTCCTGTAGAATGTTAGTGTATTTGGAGAGATTCTATGACTTATCTTAATTTGCAGTCATCTGCAAACTTGATCAGCCAGAGGCCCTTGACATCCAAGAAGTAAATGCCAAAAAGCAGTGGACCCAGCACAGAGCCCTAAGGGTCTTTGCTAGTGACCAGGATCTCTGTGGCTGTAGGCTTCCCTATTCTAACTTCTTCTGTCCTACCCGAGAACCATCTGGCTGTTCAGCTTGTAACATAGGGGATGTGATGTTGTCTTTTTCATCCATTCATCAGCTATTGGGTTACAGATCCGACTTTGGCCACTTCTCCGACATTGGAACCATAGTTCAAACTCCTACTGTTACCCATAATCCCCTCCAAATCCCACATTTCGCTCAGGTCTTGTTTGCCACTTGCAGTGATCAGACTTGGCTCAAGCTATATTAAGATAAGTGTCATTCTCTTTTTGGATTAATAGGCATCCTTCCCCATCACTGTTGCAGTATTTTTTACTGAAGGTGTTCCCTGCCAAGGGTTTCCCAACATCCAACTTGTACACCAAAGCCTTAGGATTTTATAGATGCCATACGTCACGTGTATGCTCCGTGCTCAAGCTGTAGGGCATAAAGGTGACGTACATACCTCAGAACTTCTTTGCTACCAGTCCGAATGCCGTCATTGATCATTGGTCTCAATGCTCTTTCTTCTGTGTTGGTTACTGAGCTGTGTTTCAGATAAGTGCCCTATTGAGGTTGTTTCTTATTTTCTTCCTTTTACAGGTTTGTATTGGAACAAAAACCGGCAGGACAGCCATGACAGTAGACTGCACTTTTAATAAAAATTACATGAAACATAAAACAAGCAAGAAGAATAAGTGCTTTCGCTTACTGCAACTCTTCTTCAGATCCTGTACAAATCTAAAAACATGCAAGTATTATATAGTTTGAGACAACTTAACCAAAAGCAAATAACAACATTTCATTCATTAATTGTGATGACATCATCTCATTGCATTAATTATGGGTTTAGTGAGTCTACGCCCATTTAAAACAGGCTTCACACTAATACTACTATTTATACCTGGATAGCTATGTGCCTGAAGTCTAAATATCCACTTTAATTCAACTTGCTCTAGATAATTATTAGCATCACCTCCCCTGGTATCTTTATAGATGCACTGTAACACCGTAAAGTTAAAATAATGCTCTGGAAATTCCAGAATATGTTTAACTAATGCATTTTTGATGTTTTTATTCTTTATTTCAAATAGATGTCTATTTGCTCTATCTTTTAGACGTTGTACAGTCTTTCCTACATAGAAACAGGTACAAAAGTTACATGTCGCTAAATATATCAAATTAGTAGAGTTGCAGTCAGCATAAAATCTGGGTTGAAATTTAAAGGACAAAGTAGGATGGATAAAATCCTGTTTTCTACTTATAACACTACAGATCTTGCATTTTCGACCGAGATAAGTGCCTAATCTACTTCCTTTCATTAGTTTTTTTTGTGTCTATCATTACATAATAACTGCTTAAGATTGTTATTATTCCTATAAGTAAAACTTGGTATGCCCCCCACTATATCAGCTGTATGCCTGTCAGTAGTTAACATGTGCCAATGTTGTTGAATGACATCCCTTACCAGGCTGTTATTACTGGTATATTTAGTAATAAAAGAAACTCTTTGCATATTATTAACTCTCTTAGTGTGTGTAGTATCACCCCTCCTCATTAGGGTAGTTCCACAGTGAATATTTCGTGTATGGTAAATCACTTCATTACGTATGCTCTCTACCATATGCTTATTATAACCTCTATCTGCAAACAGTCTCCCCAAGGTATCCACCTCTTTATCTAGATACTCTCTCATATTACAGCTCCTGGTGACTCTCATGAACTGACTTTTCACTATATTTGGAAAGGTGTACCTAAGGTGCATACTATCATTACAGAATAAACCATTATGCCAGCATGATTTACGAAATAATGTTGTGGATATACTACCATTCACATCTTTCTGTAATGTTGTATCCAAAAAAATCAATACTGAAATGGGAGTATGAAACTGTAAACCTGAGAAAGTCAGTAGTGGATTCCAGATATTTAGCAAATTCTAACAGGGGTTGTTCTCCCCTTCCCATAAAATAAAAACATTATCCACAAAACATCTGTATAATCTGATGTTCCTACTATGTGTACTATTGTGGAGGTGTTTACATTCCCAAAAATGCATTACCAGATTCGCATAAGAATTTGCATATGGGGTTCCCATGGTGACACCCCATCTTTGCAAATATAACTGTTTCTCAAACATGAAGACATTGTTGCTTAAAATCATATCTAAAAACATACATATCCTACTAACAATTTCGCTAGAAAAAATGTTCTGACTTGTCAAAATCTCCCTTGTGGCTTCAGTGCCATATTCATTTGGTATGGATGTAAATAAATTCTTCACGTCCATAGTTGCCATCAAACAAACAGTCACATCATTTTTACTAACATGATTATTAGTGTCATTCAAGAAATGAGTGGTGTCTTTTAAAATAGTCATAGTCGCTGGAATTATGTTTCTCATTTCACTTTTTACATACATAGAAAGGGGTTCAGTAAGTTGTCTCAAACTATATAATACTAACTTTTTTAGATTTGTATAGGATCTGAAGAAGCATAGCAATACGCAAAAGCCCTTATCCTTCTTGCTTGTTTTATGTTTCATGTAATTTGTATTAAAAGCAGAGTATACTGTCGTGGCTGTCCTGCTGTTTTTCAGGTTTGTGGGTTTACTTGTCATCCAGAAAAGGAAAAGGTCAGTGTGGGAGACAGATTCACCGTAAGGATCGTCACAAGCAGTCTCTCCCCTGTTTGGGTGCCTCTTTGCCAAGCATTTGTCCCCAAGACCCTTTGTCTTTCCTCTGTATGCATTTACCGGGAGAACCAATTTCTTAAATTGCTGTCGCAAAGTGCTGTGGTGGAATCTTCCCATCCTGAAGGCCAGCCACCTGGCAAGAAAAGGCCAAAAGAGAGGTCTGATTTGGCTCCTGTCCTACCTGTACCAGACATGTCTCTGGAGGTTGGTGAAAGCCCAGAGAATCACTGGTTATGTCTGATTCCTCTGCTGCGACCATATTAGAGGCCAGCATGGATCCAACTTCTCATACATCCTTGGAGGCTCTGCAGACTTCCATTCTGGATGTTGAAGGGGAACCTCGGTTGATTATTTCAGAGGGCCTGAGGGGGATTCCGCAGATACTTTTTCAGGCGGCAAGGGTCTGAACCTCCAAGGGTGTTTAGGGCAGACATCCCTCAAAGAAAAAGCAAAAAAAGCAAGGGACATTTCCCCTGCTGCTAAGGATTCCCAGCGTTAATGGTAGGATTTTACCCAGAGGCTATTTAATGCATTGATGGCCTTGAAGTCTCTCCAAGGAGTTTTTATACCTGCTCCCCCTTGATCCTCTACCCCACTCAGGAGGCCCAGAGAGCAGGATTCCTCTAAAGAGGACTTGGATTCTAAGGAAGAGGCTTTGGCATATTCCTCTCAGATCCATTCTCCATTGGATTATGGCTGTTGAAAGGAAGACAGTATTAGCCCTGACACCCTTTGAAGAACTCTCCTTTGGGGACCCTATTTCCTGTATGATGGAATTTTTAAATGGGAGTGTTCTCAGGTTTCTGACGTTCAAAAGGGGTATTATGAGCTCCTCCAGATGGAGTCCTCCAAGCCTTCTGCTGTTTCTCTTGTCGTGGCTTCCCTGTTAGATACCTTTTCAGGAGCTTTTGTGTCCCTGGATTCTCAACTTCCAGCCCTTAAGAAGCCTGACACCTTCTGTAGTGTCAGTGTCTTCTGACAAACCCTCTAAACGTTTGCCTTCTACTAAACTACTTCCTTCAGACAGGGATAGTGAAGTTATGGAACTGCTGCGCAATACAGTATATAGTGCTGCTACCTTGGCCTTTCAGGCTATTAACTATCAGCCCCATATTGCCAGGTATGTTTTGGCCCTTCTTTTTCAGGCTTATCTTACACCTTCATGATTCTGAAGGGAAGGCCTCATCCCTCTCTTTACTGGACTATACTTCTCAAGTAGACCCTCCACTCTATTATATGTAGCTGTGATGCAGCTGATGCATTGTCTGGGACAGCTGCTTTTGGTTCTGTTTTGAGACCTTACTCTTGGCTTCATCTCCACCCATTACCTGATGATATTGAGGCTAAACTGCTGGATGCTACTCTTGATAATAAGAACCTGTTTGGTTGATGTGGCTGCTGAGCTTTTTAAGTCTCTGCAGGAAAGGTAAGGCCTTGAAGGAAGTGAAACTTAAATTTGTTTCTCTTTTTACGCTCCAGAGGAATTGTGCATCTAATCCTGCTTTTGTTCGCAGACAGCCTCTTCCTCCTCTCAAAGGTAGGAAGGGTTCTAGGTGGCTTCCTCTTGCTAAGTCTACTTAGTTTCCCACTTTTCAAAAACCTCCTTTTCAAAACAAGCCAAGTTCTGACCGTTTCCTTCCCTCTTTCCTAAGTCAGGTTTCTTTATCTCTTCATCTTTCTCTGTCCCTTCCCAGTTGGTTAAGAATCACTTAAGATTCTTAGGTTCTGTCCATCATCTGTCAGGGATACTTCATGGTAAGGAAGTACCTTTCTCCTTTTCTGGGCATCCCTCAATCTCCTCAGGAACAGCTTCTTTTCTTTCCAGAATTACTTCAGAGCCTTCTGGCACAAGGCACCATTTAAGCTGTGCCCCCTTCCCAGGAGGGGAAGGGGTTTTATTCCAGAATGTTTGTTTCCCAGGAAAGGCGGCACCTGGAGACTCATTCTGGACCTCTCTCAACTCATCACCTTTCTGACGATTCCCTTCCTTTCGGATGTTATCCCCTCAGACCCTGTTTCCACCTGTTTTTCCCTAGGCTTTCCTGGATTTCAAGGATTCTTATTTTTGCATCCCAATTCACCCCCTTTTCAGGAAGTTTTTGTGTGTCTGTTTCTTCCTTGCATTGTCAGTTCTGTGCTTTGCCCTTTGGCCTTTCTACTGCCCCAAGGGTTTCACCAAATCCCTCTCTCCTATGATTGTTTTCTGTAGGATGAGAGGGGGTTCAAATCTTTCCTTATGTGGATGACCTACTCATTCAGGCTTCCTCCCCTTGATACCTTACTTCAGCACCTTCACTATACTGTTTGCCTCTTGGAAAGCTTGGTGTTTACAATGTTGTAGTTGTTTGTCTTTCGGCTTTTCCCATTTAGGGGTCGCCACAGCAGAACTCCAATCTGCTAATGATTGGCAGTTGGTTTTTATGATGTCGAGTTGCCAGCCCGATGCCCAGCCTTCAATGAAGACACGCCCATTCAACGCATGTCTTTCAAATGCCCACTCAACCGCAGGGAGGACATCTTCCACAAATCAGTCCTGGTTCCTTCTCAGGATCATGTGTTTCTTGGTTGCAGGCTTCAGACCATCCCTATCCTGGCTTCCCTGCCTCTTCCTAAGGTTCTTTCTCTAATCACGTTTTTTCAATCTGTTCTTCCTTGATTTGACTTACAGCTAAAGGGTTTCAAGAGCACTAGGTTTCGTTTCACAGCTTACACAATTTCTATGCTACCTCTTATCAGGCTTCACATGAGAAAGCTTCAATGGTTCCTGAAGTCCGTATGGCTCCAACAGTGTCATCCTCTAGATTTTCTAGTCTCTCCTCTTCCATGCCTCAAGCATGAACTTTAATGATGGATTCATCACCAGTCTCTCAAGGTGAGAATTCCTTTTCAGCCCCTAGTTCCCTGTCAATAACTTTTCTCAGTTAACTCAGACATGGGGTGGGGAGCCTCTTTCAGTCCCCTGAAGGTCCAGTTCTCTGCCCCCTCATCAAAGGTCAGACCACATCAGTATCAAGGGAATGAGAGCTCTCCTTTTTTTTTTTTTGTTCTTCAGACCTTTCATTCCGCTTTACTTTCAGTGCCCCTCACTCTCTTTACAGACACTACCACAGTGATGTGGTACATCAACGGGGGTGGGGGGGGCACAGACCTATCTTCTTTGCAAGCTAGCACTTCAAGTTTGGGATGTAGCTGTCCAGTATCAAGTGACTCTTCGTGCTGTAAACATTCCTTCAGAGTAAAACATAGTGGCATACTCTCTGAGCAGGTCCAAAACACAGGCTAATGATTGGATGCTAAACACAGATGTGTTTCTGGGCATTGCCCATCAGTAGGGTAATCCTTGGGTAGATGTTTTTGCCTCCACTTTGAACAGATAACTTCCTGTTTTCCCTTTTTTTTTTTTTTTTTGGCACCAGAATCCTAAGTCCTCTGGCTTGGAAGATGGACGTCCTATTGTTTTCTTGGAAGGGGATATTTCTCTACACCTTCCCTCCCCTTCCTCTAATTATGAAGGTCTTGCTCAGGATAGAGCAGGACTCCCCCAAAATCTTATTGGTGACTCCTTTTTTGCCCATACAGAATTGGTTCCCTCCTCTTCTGCACCTAACCAAGGGCAATCACCACAAGTTACCTCACAGGGTGGACCTACTCACAAAAGACGGGTGTCTCTGACCCATCCTCACCTGTCTAGCTGACAATGTGGGCGATAAGATTTTGATTCCTTTTAGACACCTTTTTCTGAGGATGTGCATAGGAGTTTGAAGGAGGCCAGGAAACCCACTACCAAGAAATCTTACATGTCTAAATGGAAGAGGTTTTCTGTTTGTCACTTTGCTCATAACCAGGATCTACTTTCTGTGGAGATCCCTCTGGTTTTCTCTCTCTCTTATGTGTGAATTCTCCATATTGGGTTAGCATATTCTTTTGTTAAAGCTCATCTTTCAGCTATTTCTGCTTGCCTGCCATTAACTCCTCCTCTGGCCTCTAGGTTTGAGGTCAAGCAGTTTCTTGAAGGCGTCCTTCATATCAGACCTCCCAGGAACCTTATTCTTCCTTCCTGGGACCTTCATTTTGTTCTTGAAAAATTGACTGAGACTCCTTTTGAGCCTGCAGCTTCAGCTTCCTTACAGCAGTGGACACAGAAGCCTGTTCTTCTTTTGTCCATTACTTCAACTAAGAGGGTATCTGAACTCCAGGCTCTTATGACTGTTCCTCTTTTTTTGTTTTTCATAGGGATATGGTGTCTGTCTGTTTGTACTAATTCTTTTATGTCCAAGGTGGTTAACAAATTGTCTCTTAATCAGTCTATTAATTTGCCACCCTTTTTTTCATTCTTCACACCTTGGATTTGCATAGTTAGCTCAGGTATTTGGAGAAGGCGGAGTCATTCGCAAGTGTGAGTGTAGCCTTGATGAAATTGGCTCCGGAAAAAAAAATGCTTTCCTTTCATCCCAGATCTCTGTGTTTGGCTGTTTCTAAGTACACCATTTTATTATGGATCTCTAAGGCCTTTTCTTTATCTTACTCTTTTCATGAGGAAAGTTTTTTTGTCTGTGTAAAGACTCATTCTACCAGGGGCATGGCTTCCTCTGGTGGTTCCTTCAAAGGATTGGATATTAATACCATCCTTGAGGCTGATACTTGGACCTCAGTCCATACCTTTACTAAGTATTACAAATTGAATGTTGTTTCCAGAGCAAGGGCTGGCTTTGCCAGACCTATCCTTCATGGATTTCTTGAGGGCTTTTCGGGGTTTTCCTTTTCCCTAGTTTCCTCTTGAGCTTTTGTACTCTCCCTTCAGTAAAGAATACTGCAATAGTGATATGGAAGGACATAGTACATTTGTGTAAAATCTTACCATAACATTAGATGTCATCCTGTTCACTATTGAAGTATTTGCTCTCTCCATCCTCCCCCTTCTGCTCTCTTCTGTCCCTTCTGTCTTCCTGGCCTGGAATTCCTTTCCTTTTTCTCTTTTTAAATGGGCTTGTTCCTCCTACTTCCTAGGGCTGTTGTTCCTCCTGGGGCTATTCAGTTCTGAGGTATGTATGTCGTACATCAGGTTTATGCCCTACACCTTGAGCAGGGAGCATATGCGTGACATTTGATGCCTATAAAATCCGAAGACTTTTGTATACTGAACGTTGGGCTACACTTCACAGGGAATCTTTTCACTAAAGAATAGTGCAACAGTGAAGAGAAGGACATCTACTGTTAGGCTAAGATTTTACACAGCTGTACTTTTGTTGCTAGGGTCTTTGACTTTTTCCTTGCCTCTCTTCTAGTAATTGTTAGTGTTTTTGTTTCCTTCTAGGCCTTGCACCTTTCCCTTTCCCCCCATTTTCTTTTTCTCTACTAGATAACTAGTAATTTTTTTTATTGTTGGAATTTCCTTACATCAGTTTTTGAGATTTTTCTGAATACCATCGCTGGTATTATTGCCTTTTGCTATCTTGTTTATCATATTATTGTGTTTTTTTGTCATTTTTACACCATGTCAGACAAACGCACTGGATTTAAAAAGTGCTGTTAATGTAGATGTAAGATAACTAACTTTGATGCCCACTGAGACTATGTGTATTGTCTAGGGGCTGGGCATCTTGAAGTTAAATGTGAAATTAAGTTGGGCTTCAACCACAGATCTTTGCTTGAGTGTAGAAATAAGCTGTTACTTTAAAGGTTTAGTTCCATCTTCTCTTCAGTATCTGGAGCTTCCAATTAGAATCCAGTGGAAACGTTTCAGGGGGAGAAAAGGAAAAACCCAGAGATCTGAGGAAGTATTCCCCTGGGCACTGTCTTCACTCTGCTAAAATCCTGAAGGCCTTGGTTCCATCCACTTCAGATCTGACGCACTGCTCTGCAAAGTCTCCTCCCCGTAGACAACAACTAAGTTTTTTTCCGGAGCCAATTTCGTCAAGGCTACACCCTCCATTTCTACAGGAGACATCACATAGAGTTTCTGTACCTCCAGCTTCCATCCTCATCCTTCAAGTTTGCCAGGAGCGTGTCCGAAGCAGATGTAGACAGAAAGATGAGAACATTTCTCAGATCTCAGATTCAGTTGGGAGTACTTCCTTCTCCGTCTCCCATTGGACCTGTGAGCTTTAGACCATCCCAAACACCTTCTGATTTTTCCATTGGCTTTAGAGGTATCCAAGATTCCCTGGAGTGTCCATGTCAGATCTGAAGTCTTGGCTCTTGTCGACTCCAGTGTCTTCTCGGAGCCATAGCTTCAGCACCAGGTCTGGGGTAGGGGCTTGAACCAGAGGCTTTCGGAGCTATCCCTTACACTTGGGGTTTTGGCATTAGACAGCTCCTCCGACTTCTTTGTCAAGGCAGGGTCACGAGGACTCCATGCCCTTCCATATTCAGGTGGCTTTGGCTGCTATGGGGTAGTCTTGGGCTTTCTGTTGCCTTCTGTTTTTGAAGCAGTGGATAAAGCTCTCCACAGGACTGGAGCTAGGACATTGTTGCACCCCCCAACTCAGGTACTTTCCCTCCACAACTGTCTACCCTGGGTCCTGAGTTTGCTCATTCTGTTCCATCGGAGCAGCCAATCCATACAACCCTTGAGACGGTCCTTATGCAGAACTCCCCACAGACTTATGGGTCTTTCAGACCATCCACCCCCCCCCCCCCCAATAAGCGTAAGTGCAAGAGAAGGTACATTGATTCCCTGCAGGAATCTTTGACAGAAGACGTCAACTTTGTTGAAGGGAGTTCCCCAGGTCACCTCTTGAGAACGTTTCATTAAGAGACATTCTTGAGCTTCTGAGGCAGAAAGGTGGTTGGTCTTCCAAAGCTCCTTGCCAGGGGGGAGTCTGTGTTCCTTGAGGCTTTTGGAACTGGTTCAGCTCCATCCTCTGGGTGACCCCCCCCCCCCCCCATGGACAAAATGGTGAGTCTCATTTCATGTCTGGCCTAGAAGGATCTGGATAAGACAGAACTTATCCCTAGAGTGCTGGACAACTACATAGTTGCACCCAAGGACCATACCCACAGGAGCAGGGGTCCCCAGTTGATGCCATGTTAGTTGTGGCAGCCACAAAAAGGAACTTGCTGAGGAATGTCCTTCAGTCCACCACCCCTAACAGGGAGTCTAGGGCCTGTGACAGATTCTGGAAGCAGCTATCTGATGTCAATCTTCATTCGTTCCTGACTGATGGGTTCGGTTCCAACCTCTTGGAACTGACTCTGCCATTATATATAGCTTGAGCCAGCCAAAAACTCTCGTGCTAAGGCTCTACCCACAATGCCTCTTTACCAATTACCTCATATCCCATGTAGAGAATTGGAAGCATCAGCTGATGCTCTCAACTAAGTGCTTTAAAATTTTCTGTTTTCATTGTCGTTTCTAACAATATTTGGTTAAAACTCCTTTATCTCTCTTACTGGATAGTTTTGCTACCTTGTTTTTGAGTGTGTAACTTTTCCGACTGTTTCTACCCACCCCCTTTTACTTTTCAGTAACTCTTATTACCATCATTGGTGACCCGCCTCCTACCTTTCCTTATTACCGTTTGTAGTCTTACATACCATTGTTGGAATTCTCTTCCCCTTTTTTCCATTTGGGTATTTTTTTCTATACCTTTGTTGGTATATATGTTAAAACAAAAGCCCTTTCTTTCCTTTCCTCTCTCTCTCTCGTGTGTGTGTGTGTGTGTGTGTGTGTGTGTGTGTGTGTGTGTGTGTGTGTGTGTGTGTGTGTGTGTGTGCGCGTGTGTGTGTGTCTGTGACACAACTGTTTTTTGATATGGCAGGGAAACAAAAGGGGATAATCCAGATTTAAACAGTGTCAGGACTGTGGCGGAAAGATGCCCAATTCTGATGGGCATCTTTCTTGTGTGTATTGTTTAGGTGCCCATCACGTGGATATAACTTGTAATATTTGTCATAGCTTTCATGCACATACTTTAGTAGAGAGGCACAATACGCTTATCTTAAAAAGCTTATTGAAATGTTCTTTTACTGAAGCCCTATCGGAGGCAGAGACTTCAAAATCTCCAAAGCCAGACATAAAGAAAAGAAGCCACTCTGTGCCGACCTCCCCTATGGCACATGAAACAAGTCCCGAAAACCACAGGTTCTGACTGTTTCTTTGGAAGTGAAAGCCAAAGTACAGAAAGTGACAGGTATCATCACCTCCAGCACTGAAAACTGCTAAATCCACATTGGTACCATCAGTCATTGAACAGACTCAAACCACTTCAGCACCGAACATTGCTTCGGTGCCGACAACCTCTATGGCACCAACAATAGTTTCTACACAACCACCACTATCCTCTCATCCGGTTCCACATTGCCCTTCCATACAACAGCCTATGGTGCCTAAAGTCAATCTGAGTTATTCCCAGGTCTAGATATTCTCCTTCAGTAGATCCATTTTTGGATCAACAACCAAGCCCATTTCTGGATAAGCCCGAGTCCCCTTCGGGAATGTCAATCTGCTCCTCCAGGAGTCTCTCAGAATTAGACGTAGTCAGATGGGTGGACCAGCTTTTGGCAGCCGGAGGCTTCCCTGCATCTTCACAAATCTCTCCCCCACCCACAGCCGAGGCTTATTCTCCAAGGACTCCACCACCTTATCCTCCTTCAACCTCCTTTCAGGGTTTGGAGCCCCACATTTTGACGCTCCTGGTACCAGCTACCTATGTGCCGACGGTGGAACTCACCTCAGTGCCAGAGTTGATTGTGTGGTCTTCGGTTCCTTTGGCTCCATTGAACACCTGGGACCATGGTTTGGCTGTCGTTTCTGAGACCCTTGGATCGGTTCCGGTTGTTTCCACGGCACCGTCTACGCCTGTCTGGGCCATGACAGTTTTGAGCCCTCTCTCTGCTCCTACTCTGGATAGCGGCTGTTCGGAGCAGGGTGTGACCCCATTTCAGAGGTTGTCCTCTGTTCTGAGCTCCCATCTCTCTTCAGCCAGGCCTGCCTTCCAGATTATGGAGAGAGCTTTTTCCTCAGCAGGCTGCCAGCTGGTTCCATCCTCGTCGGAGTGCCATATTGTCATTTCCTCTGGTTCGCAGCTGTTACAATCTGCTACGTCTGGGCACGGGCACAAGAGCTGCAAGACACCCCAGTTCAGGGTCACCCCTCTTCGGAGTCCTCCTCAGAACCTCCCCCTGAGGAGCCACTCCTTAAGAAGTGCAGGTGGAATCACCTAGGTTATCCAGAAAAATCAGTCACTGAAGACACCAATTACAGTGAAGGGGAAGGGTCTTCACGGTCACCCCCAGAAGATGTCTCTTTTGGAGACATCCTGGAAATATTAAAATAGAGGGGTGATTGGAAGCCCTCAAACCCATCCTCCGAGGAATCTGTGTTCTTGCAAGCTTTTCGTGCCCGCCCTTCTACTTCTTGGGTGACCTTGCCTGCTGATGACCTAGTTAAGTTGATTGTTCTTTCCCGGAGACCGGACAAGATTCTTTCAGCCCCAGGAAGACCAGCCCCATTGGTCTAAGGGTCTAGAAGTGGATGCCATGGTGGTGGCCATGGCCACCAAAAAGGAACTCACCGAGGAGAGTTCAACTAGCCATCCTGCTTAACTGAGAGTCTCGGACGATGGACAGATTTGGGAAGCAGATCTTTGCTTCAACGACCTTCACTGTTCGATTTTTGAACATCTTGGCACACTTTACAAGACTCCAAAGGGATCTGATAACTGAGCTTTCAGACACCCTTGCAGTAGAAGTGTCTGACTAGGTTCAAGAGAAGGTTGTCTCTCAGCTTGCCACCCTGGAGTCTGTCTCAAATTCTTCCATGCGGCATATTGCTCACACAGCCAAAGAGATGTCAGTGGATACAGGTATTCCCATTAGGCATCATGCATGGATGTGCTTGTGTGATTTTGCAGAGCCCTTTAAGTCTTTCTTTGTCAATACTCCTGTTGATGGTACTTCCTTGTTAGTCCCAAAAGTCAGAGACACACTAGTCAGGTGTGAAAAAGACAGAAAGACCCTTTCTGCTGTGGGCGTTCATTTTTCCGCTCCACAACGACCTTACTCCAGGAATCATAAGAGTGGAAAATTGTGGTTCAAGAAGACCCAAGGGCCTTTTTGGGACGCACGTGGTGAATATTCCCCCTGGGGCAGAGAGGGGAACTCTTCTGGAAGACTCCCCCCCCCCCCCCTGCCTGTGACAGAGGGGAGTCTGTGTAATCAGGGCTCCAGAGATTCCTTTCCTGGACAGCCCTGTCAGTGCTCCTGAAAGGAGGTCCGATTGCTTACCTCTGGAGGCAGTCAGGGCAAGATTTTCTCTGTACCATTCAGCATGGCTTATAATAACCTCGGATACCAGGGTGCAGAAAATAATTACCAGAGGTTACCACATTCCCTTCAATCTTTTGCCAAAATCCCAAAAGCGAATCCCCCAATGTTCCACCCAGTCAGAGGGATCTAACAGTAGTAGAAATCCAAAACCTGCTTCAAAAAGTCATCCAAGTAGCTCACCAGACAAAATAGGATCAGGATTCTACTCAAGATTCTTTTTACTGCCAAAAAAGGCAAGGGACTGGAGACCAATCTTGGATCTCAGCCTATTGAACAAATTTGCACAACAAAAAAAATTTCATAAGGTCACGGTTCAGTCTGTCCTTCCTCTTCTAGAGAAGGACGATTGGATGTGCTCTATAGATCTTCAGGACGCATATTGCCACATAATGAAGGACAAGCACTCCACAAGATATCTCCGCTTCTGGCTAGTAGACAGTCATTACTGATTCTGAGCTCTGCCCTTTGGTCTCACCACAGCTCCCAGGGTGTTCACCAAATGCATGGTGGTCATAGCAGCTCATTTGAGACTACAGGGATTCCAGATGTTTCCTTATCTAGACGACTGGCTCCTCACCACCTCCTCCAGGCATTTACTGCTTTACGCCATAAACTTCGTTCTACATCTTGCCGAAACACTAGGCATTTCAGTCAACAAAGAAACGTCACAATGGACTCGCATGCAGGATCTGGAGTTCATCGGAGCAAGATTTAAATACAGCATCTTGTGTGGCGTCCCTTTATCTCCACAGGCTCTTGAAGCGAAGATCACAACTTCAAGTAATCATTTCCCAAAACAAAGTTCCTACTTGTCTGGCACTAAAAGCTCTGGGAACTATGGCAGCAACAATAACGTTAGTTCCCCTAGCGAATTATCACATGAGCTACTTCAATGGCTCTTGGCATCACATTGGTCACTGCTAAAGCACCCCATGTCCCATCCAGTCTTGATAACAAATTGCTGCAAAAAGGATTTATCGTGGTGGATGAAGCCAGAAGAGAATCTGTGGGGTCATTCCCTTTCCCCTTCTCTGTCCAAGGCCGTAGTGACCACAAACGCTTCCCAGATAGGGTGGGGGGCATTTTCTGGGAAAGACTGTTCAAGGCACTTGGTCTCTGCAAGAGGCCAGTTTGCACATCAGTGTCCTAGAATTGAGGGCAGTGCTTTGAGCATTACAAGCATTCCAGGCTGTCATTCCTTCTGGGACAACTGCAAGTCCAATCAGACATGTCCGTAGTCTGGTATATCAACAAACAGGGTTGAGCCAGGTCCTGCCCACTGTTGGGAAGCGCTAAAGATTTGGCAATGGACAATCGCCTCCAATTGCTTTCTAATAGCAACACATGTCCTGGAGAGCTCCAACGTGATTGCAGACAAACTGAGCAGATATATCCTCCTGCCTCAAGAGTGATTTCTCAATCTCAAAGCAGTGACAAAGAACTTTTGTCGATGGGGTCAGCCTTGCTGCGACCTGTTTCCTTCTCCCATAAACCACAAATGCAGCAGCTACTTTGCCCTAATCCCCCCCCCCCCGCGAAGAGTTCCCGAGAAACACACTTCTTCTCAATTGGCCCATGGGACTCCTGCATGCCTTTCCCCCAATTCCACTGATCCCCCAGTTTCTGAGGAAAGCCCAACGGTTGAGAAGCAAAGTGATTCTCATTGCTCCTTCAAGTCTAGTTCCCCTTTCTTTGGCTTCATCTTGTTCACCACCCGTGGACTCTGGGCCTAGCTACAGGCGTACTGTCTCACCCTCAGGGCCTATTGCATCCCGCTCTTCAAAATCTCAAGCTGATGGCTTGTTTTCTCCAATTCCAGTAATTGCCAGGCAGAATAACGTGTCCTTTCCAGTGCAAAAGATACTTATGGCTTCCCATAAACCATCCACCAGAAAGCTTTATTTAAGCAAATGGAAAAGATTTTCAATTTGGGGTTGCACAAACTGCATAGACCCTTTCTTGGCATCAGTTAATAAGATCCTAGAATATTTAGCTACCTTATTTGAAATGGGGGCCTCAACATCTACAGTTAAGGTTCATTTAGCTGCCATTTCAGTTTTTTATAACTGGTTTGATGACCATTCCTTGATGTCTCATTGTCTATGCAAAATTTTTCTTAAAGGTGCTCTGCATTTAACCTAACCCCTTTCAAAAGACCCTGTAGCACCATGGAATTTGACCATAGTCTTACAATGTCTAGTTCGACAACCCTTTGAGCCAGCAGCTACTTGTGACCTCAAGTTTTTATATTTGAAGACCCTCTTTCTAGTAACTGTCATGTCTGCTAGGAGAATTTCAGAGTTACAGGCTTTGTGTGAACCATCCTTATATAATTTTTTCACAAAGAAAGACTATCACTCAGAACCAGTCCCTCCCTCCTTCCTTCCCAAAGTGGTATCAAAGTCTAATATCAACCAGTCCATAGACTTACCAGTCTTCTTCCCAAACTTTACAAAGGAGAGTACTGTTTACACTTGTTGGACGTCCACAGACAATTACGCTTTTACTTGGACAGAAAGAAATCTTGTAAAAAGTCAGACCAACTATTTCTATCATTTTCAGGACCCAGATTGGGCAAACCTGTAAGTCACCTTGTCAAAATAACTAAGAGACTGCATTACCTTTATATACAACCAAAATAAACTCAAGCTGTCAACTGCATTTAGAGCTCATTCTACTAGATCCGTTTCCATTTCAGTGGTCTTCCATTCCAGGGCTCCTATGGAAGACATATGTGCAAGTACGACTTGGGCTACTCCATATGCCTTTATTACTCATTACAAATTACACATGGTCTCCTGTGGAAGAGCATCCTTTGGCTCAATGGTGCTCAGGAATATCTTTCCTTAGGGCTGCTCAGGATCTAAAGTAGCTGGGGACTCTGTCCCATCAGTCAAGAGTGATTGAAGATTGACAACATCAGATAAAGAAGTTATGTTCTTACCATAACGTTCCATCTGTGTTGTCAATCTTCATTCATTCTTGACATCCCACCCTCCTGCCCCCTCCAAAAGACTCCTGGAGGTTCGAACCTAGTCCTGGGATATTATAGGGTTGTACCTTAGACAGGGCTTCTGTATTTTCTTAACTAGTAGGAAAACTCAATCTGAGGTAATAGGAAAAGAGGCATTATGGATAGAGCCATATCTAGAGAGTTTTTGGCTGGCACGAGCTATGTATAATGGCCGAGTCTGTTCTGAGAGGTCAGAATCGAGCCCATCAGTCAAGAATGAAGATTAACAACACAGATGGAGCATTACAGTAAGAACATAACTTTTTTTTTTCATTTCATCGACCTTTGCAGTCGCTGAATTACCTGGTGCACCTTACAAGGTTCTAGAGGGATTTGACTAAGGAACTTTTAAAAATCCCTGTCTGGGTCCATGTCGATGGAGGATAAAAAGATGGTCTCTTCATAACTGATCACCCTTCAGTCCCTCTCAAATGCCTTCATGCAGCTGATCTCCTATGCTGTGAAGAGTGTTTTGAGCGTGGCAGGTATAGGCATTACTGTTAGGAGCATGCCTGGATGCATCTTTCTGCCTTTGCAGAGCCCTTCAGCATGTCCTTTATCAATACACAATTTGATAGCTGTACCTTATTTGGATCCAAGGTTAGAGACCCTCTCCAGGAGCGAGCATAATGGGAAAACTGTCTGCCAAAGGGACATGTTTTTCTACCCCTCAGAGGACCTTCTTGTGAAACCAGAAAAGGAGTAGAAATATGTGATTTTGCAAATCGGAGACAATTTCCCAGGACTCCTGTGGAGATAGCCACAGGGGATCAAATGTCAGATGTCCACATGGCAGAGGCCACCTGCAAAACCAAGGCTACAGAGGTCCTTTTTCTGATGAGCCTTTTCAGCACTTCTGAATGTTTGCCTGACTGCTGTACTCTGGATGCAGTCAAGGGGTGAGTGGTGCTCCTCTGCACCTGGAAGCCTGGATGTCCATCACTAAAGATGTCTGGGTGCAGAAAATAATTGCCAGAGACTATTCTATTCCCCCCCACCCCCAAACACACACACATTCAAGAAAAAATTCCTGACGTACCACCTTGTCAGGGAAAGGAAGCAGCCTTAGAAGTAGAAAATCTGCTAGTAAAAAAAGTCATCCAAGAAGTCCCACCAGATCAGTGAGGGTTTGAAACTTATTTGAGGTTCTTTTTGGTGCTAAAGAAAACCGGGGACCTCAGGTCAACATTGGACTTAAGCCACTTAAACCAATTTGTCAAGCACTGGAAGTTTACAATTGTCATAGTTCAGTCCATTCTCCTTTTTTTGGGGAAGGAATATTCGATGTACTCTGTAGACATCCAAGATGTGTACTATCACATAAAAATAGACAGACCAGGAGATACCGTTGCTTCCAGCTGAGGGTCAGTGCCTTCATTTCAGAGCCCTGGCCTATGGTCTATCAGAGCCCCCAGGGTGTTCAAGTGTATGGCAGTGGTTGCAGCTCACCTAAGATTGCTGGGATTCTGGGTGTTTACTTACATCAACAACTGGCTCCTTACTGTTCCCACCAGGCATCTATTAATGTGTGCCAGAGGCTACCTACTCCGTCTGTTTACTCATGGGTGTCATGGTCACGTACAACAAATATCAACTCTCCTCCTCTCAAGTCGTGGAGTTCATAGATGCTCATCTGCATATGCTTTTTTGAAATGATGAGACTCCCTCAATCCTGGCTATCTCTGTTACAACATCAGGCTGCACATCTATTGTCTCCGCAGTCAGTTGAAGTTTTGGCTGAGTGGCTAAGGCAATGGGCTAGAAAGTCATTGGGGTCTCCCTGAGCAGGTTCAAATCCTGCCAAGCACAATCCTTTGCTTTGGGGTTAGGTTTGGCATAATGGTTAAGATCTTCACCTCATAGACACAAGATACAGGGTGTTATTCTAGTCTTGGGTTATATTGGCTAAGTTTAAAATGACCCTTCAGGGTATTTAGATTCGTATTCACCTTTGAACCTATGAATCACCACCCAGGTTGGTTCTTCATCTTCTCTGTTCGATGGCAGCCTCCAGCAAGATTTTATATGAGGGTGCTGCAGTGGATATTGGCAGTACAGTTGTCTGTGAATCTACATCCCATGACCTTTCCCATTTGAATCATAAAAATATGCAAGCAACATAGCTCCTGGTGGATTCATGCGCCAGATGTCTCTCAGAGCCGCCCCTTTGTCCTGTCTGTGCCCAAGGCCATGGTGACCACAAATACTTCCCAACTGGGGGGATCATTAATTGGGACAGACATTTTCAAGGGACATGGTCCCCCTTAGAGACCAACCTGCACATCATCATCACAGAGATGACTGCAGATGTTCTTCGTGTTTCACTTTTGCAGTCATCACGCTTGGGTTATCTGCCTGCAGGTAGTCCTCAGTTGGTCCAAATACCAGAGACTTGGTATTTCTGTGTCGGATGCTGTCGCTCCAGGACTGACGTCAGGGGTATAAAAACAGGCAGCCAACGCTATTACATCAGTCTTACTTGCCGAGGAGCCCGAAGCAGAAACAGTTCGCAAGTGCCGGTCGGCTGCTACCTGAATTTTCGTTTACGACTTTAATAATCCTGAAGTCTTCTAAAGCCAAGTACCCCATTGGGGATTCTTCTTTTCTTGCTCTAACCGATGTCAGAAAAAGTCAACAGTAGTCTTGCCTGTGGAAAGCAAGTACCTCACAGAGATTTTTATTCCTACTGCGTCACCTGTTTAGGCCCAGACCACGACATCCCTCACTGTCAGTTTTGTGCCTTATTTAACGCCCGAACCATTTGTCGTCAGGCTGTCTCTGTTGCTAAATTCTTTCAATGTCCATATTCTAAAATGACTTTGGTAAGCCATCCGACTACCGATATTCCAAAACAAGTAAAGATCAAGACAGAGAGAGACCGCATAGGTCCAAAACTGCCACCGACACTTCCGTTAAGCTAGTCGCCAGTCCACCGGTACTCGGTGAGGCGCTTTCGCAGACCCCTGATGCCCACTTCAGTGGATTCGCAGGCCTCTACTGAGACCCATTTGGAGTCCAGTATGCTGTGAGACTCTTGTTCGACTATGGAGCCTGCGGATGTCTCTACCTTGGGGGGGTCCGGAGCCGCTGAGCAGGCACCGGCTTTTGAGGCAGTTATTCGCTCACCCGATGTTCGGCTCAAACCGACTACTCCTTTTTCAACCAAAACTACTGAGTTTTTAGGCCCAGAGTACACACTTCGCCTAGAAAACTGACCAAAGCGCATGCACCTGCTCCCACACAACAACAAATGCTTAGAATGTCTGAAGACCTTATTACGCTAATTAGGGGAAGTCAGCCTTCCCCTGCTAAGAGAGAGTCCAGCCACCTTCAGCTTCTACAGACCAGGAGTCCGATGACTCTGAAATTTCTGATTATGAAGACATGCCCTTATCTGCTTATGAGGATTCAGATGCAGAGCAATCCATTCCCTCTGCCTCCCCTCCAGAAGACTTTTCTTTTGGTGAAACCTTGTGTACCTTATGAGAGCATTTCCACTGGGAATGCCAAGACTATCCTCAGTCCAAAAAGAGACTCAGAGAAGTTCTAGATTTGCCTCCACACAGGCCCTTAGCAATACCCACTGTCTTGAATGTTGTGGATGATGTTTTTATGGAATCCAGTCTTACTCCTGACACTTTAACTCCTGCCCGTAGGAAAACAGACAGGTACTACAGAGTACCTGACACCCACAAATTTCTTTTCAAGAATCCTATTGCTGTCCCAGAGATAATTTCCCAGGGGCTTAAAGGTATCCAGGCTACTACAGCCAAGAATCCCACCCCTTCGGACAGGGATTCCAGAGCTTTGGACAGATGGGGTAAGAAGGTATATACCTCTGCTACTCTTGCTATTAGGACATTGAATTGTCAGTTTCACATGCTGAAGTACCAGCAATATATTATGGAACTTGTTAAACAAAAAGTGGCAACATTTTCAGACTGTGCAGAAAATAAAGAATTGCAGGAGCTTATGCACTCTGCAAGCCAAGTCAGCAAGCATATTTTGCAGTGTGGCTTTAACGTGCTAGAAGCATCTTGCCGGGCAGCTGTCACTGGCTCTGTACTGAGAAAACATGCTTGGTTGAAGGCGTAGACCTTGCCAGACCATGTCAAATCAAAGTTACTAGACGCTTCTTTGAATAAGGACCGTTTGTTTGGCACCAAAGCAGAAGAGGTTCTTAAACAGATGGAAGAAAAAGCTAAGTCTATGCAGACTGTTAAAGAATTCTTACAAGTGCAACCCCCTAGATTCAGTAGGCATTGCCCTTCCAAACACTGGTCCTTTCTGGCCCCCTCCAGGCCTTCTCAAACAAGACCCAGGGGAAACCGACCACCCAGACTACAGTCTCAGGGTATGCAGAGATCTAAGCAATGGAGTGCCCCCACCCCTAAAGCAGGGAGTGGTAAGCCATCTCCTTATGGAAAAAGCTTACAATGCCTTCTTTACTCCACTCCCCAGCCCTGCCCAATTGCTTGTGCCCCTAGGAGGAAAACTTGCCCTTCATGCAAAAAAACTGGATTTCCATCACTCAGGACCGGTGAGTCCTCAACATTGTATACCAGGGGTACAAATTTTACTTCCATTCACTGCCAACCCCAAGCGAGTTTCCAGACCTTCCTCCAAACCAGTGGGCAGAGGCTCAAAACCAAGTACTTTCCCTACTCAATGTCAGAGCTATTCAGCCGGTTCCAGTAGAACAGAGGAGTCAAGGATTCTACTCCAGACTCTTCCTGGTACCCAGGAAAAAGGGCTCTTGGTGCCCAATCCTGGATCTTTCCATTCTCAATACCTTCCTGGTGATACCAAAATTCAAAATATTTACTTGCAACAGCTTCTTCCTATGCTAGTCAAGGATGCCTGGTTAGTCACCCTAGACTTAAAGGAAGCCTATCTGCATATTCCCATAAGGAAATCTTGCAGAAAGTATCTACATTTCAGGACAGGGTCTATGCATTATCAGTTCTCTGCACTTCCCTTTGGCTTATCTACTGAGCCCAGAGTATTCACAAAATGCCAGGCTCCAGTCATTGCATACTGCAGGCAGAGAAATATCCAAATTTACCCATACTTGGACGACTGCCTGATTCAGGTGGACAGTCAGGAATTGCTGCTGCAGCACCTGACATTTGTGAAAAACCTTCTCACCTCCTTGGGGTACACCATCAATGAAAATAAATCAAAACTGGTACCCAGTCAAAAGATTGTATTACTGGGAGCAAGCTTGGACAACTTCCCAGATGGCATTCCTCACCTCAGAAAAAACAAGTCTATCTGACTACTTCAAACAAATGGCCACCAGAACCCAGCTATCTGCAAGACAAATACTGCAAGCCCTAGGGTTCATGGCCTCATGTATACTGCTGATTCCATATGCAAGACTGCATATGAGGAAACTCCAGTGGTACTTAAAATGTCTTTGGTGCCAACATTCTCAGGACCTAGAAACAGTCATTCCTGTCATACCATGTCTAAGGACAGAGTTCCTTTGGTGGGCAGAAGCATGCAACCACAACAAGGGACTGCCATTTACTCAACTCCAAGCTGCCCAGACTCGTAAGCACAGACACATCAGACTATGTCTTGGAGGGCACACATGGACAGAATATGTGTTCAGGGCCACTGGAGCCCATGTCAAATTCATCTGCACATCAACCAAAAAGAGATGCTAGCTGTACAGAATGCCCTGACAGCTTTCAGATCCCTAATCTTTCCAGGACAACTGCTAATAAGAACAGACAACACCACAGTTATGTGGTACATCAGCAAGCAGGGGGGGGGGGGGACCCATTCCTATCCACTCTGCAGGCTAGCCCTGGCCCTGTGGAACACTGCCTTGGGCATTCAAGTCCATCTGCAAGCTCAGTTCCTGCCAGGCAAACAAAACTTACTAGCAGACGACTTAAGCAGAAATCTCGTAGACCAACACGAGTGGCAATTGGGGCACAGAACCTTCAACCTTCTGATTCAGAAATGGAGGGACCCCAGAGGTGGATCTCTTTGCCTTCCCCTACAACCACCAGCTCAGCAATTCTGCACCAGGAATCCTCACAGCAGGGCCTGAAAAGTGGATGCCCTATCTTTTCAGTGGGTAAATCTCTCAATATATGCCTTTCCCCCTCTGCCCCTCCTTTCATGAGTATTACTGAAGATAAAGCAGGACAGACCAAGGACAATTCTGATTGCCCAGAACTGGCCACGCCAGCACTGGTACCCAGTCCTGCGCAGCCTGACATCGGTGCCACCCTGGCACCTACACCAGAATCCAACCCTCCTCTCTCAGCAGGAGGGACAGATTCTTCATCCACAACTGCAAGCCCTAAATCTTGCAGCCTGGCTTATTCCATGAATTCTTCCCCAGCAAACTTAAGCAAGCAGGTGCTGGACGTCATTCTTGAAGCCAGACGACCCAGTACAAGAAAATCCTATGCTAATAAGTGGAAAGGAGGAGACAACACTGCCCTCTCTGCCTCTTATCCTAGATTACTTAGCAGATCTACTCCACAAAGGCCTGTCCTCCTCCTCCATTAAGATACATGCCTCAGCCATTTCTGCTCATTACAACATTGAGCCACCTCTCTTCTCGCACGCTGTTATCAAACAGTTCCCGAGAGGGTCAAGCAACTTAAGGCCACCAAGGAGAGCACCCACCCCTGCTTGGGACCTTAACTTTGTACTGGAAAAGCTCATGCTTCCCCCCTTTGAACCTGCTGCATCAGCAGAGTTAAAATTCCTCTCTTGGAAAATAGCCTTGCTTCTAGCCATCACTACAGCTAGAAGAGTGTCTGAGCTACAAGCACTCATGGCTGTGGAACTCTTCATTATTTTCCATGCTGACAGGGTTTCTCTCAGGACTGATCCTTCCTTTATGCCCGAAGTGGTGTCCAGTGTGGCTCTCAATCAATCCATCCATCTGCCAGTCTTCTTCCCTAATCCTCAAAATAAAGGGGAAAGGATCCTGCACTCCTTGGACGTACACAGCTCAGAGTCTGCCTTGATAGGACTAAGCCTTCAGAAAATCTGACCAGTTACTAGTCAGCTTTGCAACAGGGGCAGAGGGCAAGGCCATTTCAAAACAAACCATTTCCAAATGGATAGCACACTGCATCCATTTCTGCTACAAACACCATGGGAAACCAACCCCTCAGGAGGTCAGAGCACATTCCACTAGGGCAACATCTACCTCTGCAGCATTTCTCAGGGGAGTCCCTACCAGGGATATCCTGGAGGCTGCTACCTGGAGTTCTGTACACACCTTCACCAAGCATTACCACCTGCCCATCTTTTCCATATCCAGGGCAGGATTTGCTACAGCAGTCCTGCAAGGCATGCTAGCCATCCCTAACTCATCTTGACTGCCTCCACCCTTCTTCAGCTTTGGGAATCCACCCGTGTGTGATGACTGCAACAGCGAAACAAGAAGAACATAGTACAGTTGTGTACACTTAACCATAAATGTAGATGTTCGAGTGTGTTCACTGTTGCAGTCCTGGTTTCCCTCCCTCCAGCCCCCGTGTTTTCTCTCTCTCTCCTATCTGTGGCTGTTACTAACCCCTTCTGGGGTATTGGTATTGTTATTTACGTTTTACTGGTGGTGTGTTCCCCACCATAACCTAGCTCCCTATTTGGGGGGTTCCTGACATTTGGGGCCAGAACAACTGATGTAATGGCGTCAGCTGCCTGTTTTTATACCCCTGACGACCTGACGTCAGTCCTGAAGCGACAGTATCTGATGCAGAAATACTAACTCTCTGGTATTCGGGTCGACTGAGGGCTACCTGCAGGCAGATAACCCAAGTGTGATGACTGCAACAGTGAATACACTCTAACATCTACATTTATGATAAGTGTATGCAACTGTACTTTCTCTTGTCATTGCAGACCTTTCAGGACATTCTCCATCTAGGGATGATTGCCATACAGATAGTCAACATGTCAGTGGTCTGGTCTGTCAACAAACAGGAGAACCCATTCATGCCCTTTGTGTCAAGAGGCAATGAGGTTGTGGCAGTGGGCATTCTCTTCTGACTGCTTTCTTTTGGCAACATACATTCCAGGAAAGCCCAACATTTTAATAGACAGACTGAGCAGATCTGTTCAATTGCCTTACAAGTGGTCTGTCAGTCCTTCAGTTGTAGAACAGAGTGTGCGTCAGTGGGAGACAACCATGCTGGAATCTCTCTGCTTCTGCCCATAATTTCAAATGCAGAAGATATTTTACCATGATCCCTCCAGAGGGGGAGTCACAAGAGACACACTGATTCTCATTTAGCCCCCTACTCTCCATTATGCTTATCTTCCCACACCCCTCGTATCCAAATTTTTACAGAAATCGTTTCAGCAGAAGAACAAGGTGATCCTCATTGCCCCACTCTGGCCTAGACAAGTGTGGGTTCCCCTTCCTTTGGCCTCACCTAATATACCCTCCTTGAATTCTGGCTCCCTCTCCAGGTCTGTTGTCTCACCCATCCAGACTACTTCACCCAGAAATTCAAGCCCAGAAATTCAAGCCCTCATGTTAATCTCATGGGTTTCTCCATTTCTCATGATGGCTAGACAGATGGCCTCACCTAATATACCCTCCTTGAATTCTGGCTCCCTCTCCAGATCTGTTGTCTCACCCATCCAAACTACTTCACCCAGACATATAAGCCCTCATGTTAATCTCATGGTTTCTCCATTTCCTATGCTGGCTAGACAGATCAGGCTTTCTTCCCATGTTTGTGCATCCTTGTGTCTTCCCAAAAGGATTCCACTAAGAAGATTTTGTACAAGAGCAAATGGAAAATATTCTCTATTTGAGCCAATCAGAGACACTTGGATCCCTTTTCAGCACCCATTCCTGTGGTACTGGATTTTTTCTTTACTTCTATTTTCCATAATGGAGCAAGTTACTCCACACTGAAGGTACAGTTGGATGCTAGCTCCAGTTATCATGTAGGTAAAAATCATTTGTCTTTGGCCTCCCTTAATCTATGCAAAGGTTTCCTCAAAGGTACTTTCCTACTCAGACCACCTGTCTAAGATCCCACCCCTTCTTTGGATTCAGTTCTTCTTCAGGCTTTGACTCCTTTTCCTCTTGAACCCACAGCAAAAGCTGATTTGAAATTCATGACCTAGAAGACGATTTTTCTAGTCACTGTTACATCTGGTAGCTGATGGTGACTTCAACAGGTATCAGTTTGATTATAATAGAATTTTTTCCAGTATAAACCAGTACATGCTGAAATTAAAAAGTACAAAGACTAAAAAAATTGCACATGACAAACTGGCATATGCCAATGGTACAGCGTATCCTTGTCCCCCCATTTCACAAACTTAGACTCCTAATAGGGGTTATCAAGGTACCTTGGAGCATTCGGGGGTTAAACAAGATGTTGAGTCCAGTTATGAGGACCAAGCTACCCCCAATAACAGTCAGAACGACAACGCTGACCCTTCCGGACTGAGGAGGAGTGATAGGCTCATGAACCATAATGGGGAGGGTACAAAATAACAATGCAGGTCATCCTGCAAGTACTCCACACCATGCAAAGTTTCAGATGAACAGGAATATGGGGGCAGTGCTGAAACGGGTGGATGGTGGCCAGCTGAGGTATATGAACAAGAAATCCAACAAACGGAAATGTTAGTAACTGGCCCCAAGATTGTCTTTAATTCCTCTGGAGATTTTAAGATCTATAATTATTCATCTGTGACTATTAACCCAGATCTGGCGGACATTTTAGCAAAGGGATATACATTTGTCCCAAGTCAACATATGAACTTGGCCAAAACCGTCATTGACATCAAAATGTATACTAGAAATTTGAACTTTAAACAGTTGTTTAACGAAGAACAGTTAGATGTTGCTAATCTACAGTCACAAGTACATGTGCCAAGTACATTTAACCCACCCCTAAATCCGGCATTATACATGTTTGAGTGTATGTGTGAATTGGATTTGAGGTTTTTGCATAATATGAGTAGGCACCATTGCCAACATAGTAACTTTAGTAGAGATGAATGGGATGAATTAAATTTCCTAAGATCACTAGATGTCAGAATTAGTAAACCAGATAAGGGTGGGGGGATCATTTTTATGGATAATATAGATTGTTAATAGGATGTCAGATATGTTAAACACGGAGTCATATATTTTAGCTTCAAGAAGTGAGTTGAACAGGGATTATCAACGGATTAAAAACTTCCTAAATGATCTATTTATGGAGGCAAGAATAGATATTAACACCTTTAACTATCTATCGGTTCGATACCCAAGAATCTCTGTCATGTTTGGTCTAGCCAAAATCCATAATAGCCAAAATCCATAAAAACTTGGTGAGTCCACCTATGAGACCATTGGTAGATGGTAGGGGCTCTATTACATATGCCTGTGCTAAGTATGTTGATACGATCGTTAAAAAATACCTCATAGATGAGAGACAAGTCTGTAAAGACTCCTGGTCATTCCTGGAAAAAATCAATACTCTGTCATATAATGAAAGAGATTTGCTGTTAACAATAGACGTGAAAGACCTTTACACTTCCATTCCACACGACCAAGGTATTGAGTGGATACAGGAGATGTTGGTGTCAAAAGGGGTAGTACCCTTGGAAATCTCTTTAGTAGTAGAAATATTAGACATTGTTTTGTCATATAATTATTTTATATTCAATGGGCAATTGTACTTACAAAGAGTGGGCGTTGCCATGGGTTCACCATATGGTGCTAGTTTCGCCAACATGGTGGTGGTAAGATGGAAAAGATGTTTTGTGCTAGAGAATAATGTTTTTAAAGACAAACTCAAAATGTATACACGTTATTTGGATGATATTTTTATCATCTTAGAAGAAGAGGAATGTGAGATACAACAATTGATTGAATATATTAACAACACTACGAATTTCCTTAGGTTTACAGCTAATTTTCATACAAAAGAAATAGATTATTTGGATATAAACCTAAGGAAAGATCATTTAAATAGGTGTTATTTAGCTAGAATTTTTAGAAAAAGCACATATTCAAATTCATTTTTACATTTTTCCAGTTGCCACCCATTCCAACAAAAATGCTCTGTAGTAAAAGGACAGTTAGTCCGAGCAGCTCTTATTATGCCCTTGGAAACTGAATGTGCTCTATTACAAAATATGTTTTTAGCAAGAGCGTACCCAGACATTTTAGTGAGGGATTTGATTAAGGAAGTTTGTGATAAAAGGCAGGCTGGGATATATTCACCCATCCTTAAACCAAGAACAGTGGCCTTACATTGTAATGAAGGTATAGAAACCAGTGAGTTAACCATTCCATTAGAAGTATCAGAATGGAATTGCACTATAAATTTTATTTCTACATTTAATGTAGAGAGCTCAGAGATATTCAAGATTCTGAAGAAAAACTGGGCGTATATTGTTAATGTTTTGAACATGCCCAAAAAATTTGACATTACCCCAAGGGTAACATATAGCAAGGGGTATAACTTAAAATGCCTCTTGGAAAACAAAGTTTTGTTAAATACCAGAATTATAGGGATGTTCAAATGTGAGAATTGCAGTTTCTGTAAGTATGTGGATACAGGCAACAGTTTCACAGTGCATAAAGCTAAGTACAGTTTGCATAAAAAAATTAACTGTAATTCCAGGATGGTCGTTTACCTAGCAAAATGCCAAATGTGTACAGCATTTTATGTAGGTAAGATGGAATGACGTTTGAGGGATAGGGTTTATGAGCACCAATATGCCATAAAAAACTGAGTACTACGAATGCTTTGGCGAAGCATGTGAGTTCGGCTGCAAACCATAAGTTTAACTTTCAGGTTATTGATCAGATTAGAGAAGACACAAGGGGGGTGGTCCAACTCAATTGAAATTGGAAGAACTAGAATTGATTTGGCAGATCAAGTTGGATGCATGCCACCACCCTGGGATCACTGATGCCAGTTCACTTAAATGCATTTTTAAGATTAAAAGTATGTCCAGGTAATTTAATGCTAGTTTGTTATTAATGTCATTTAAGCTATTTTAATTCATTTCAGCACAACGTGAATTTATTCATGTGACCAAAATAAGTGATGTTGCTGTATTTGTTAAGGGTCAGTCTAGTCTACTGTTGCAGTGGTTGCTAAATTATATATTTATATTTATACTACAGTTAATACATGTTTATATTATATATTTATTCCATATATACATACCAAGTGTAATGATTGTATGAATTTCTCAGGATCTGTATAAATTTGTTTTTAGTATTTCCCTCACAGTAACACGTTGTCCTGTTCGATTCTCAGTTAGAGCGTCTTCTGTGTGGAGACATGCATGAATGGGCGTACCTTCGTTGAAGGTTGTGCGTCAGGGCCGGCAACTCGGCACATAAAAATCTACTGCCATTCATTAGCGGACCAGAGTTCCGCTGTGGCGACCCCTAACCGGGAAAAGCCGAAAGACACAACAACAACATTAACTATTTTGGTTAATAATATACATTAGTAGGATTGTTTTAATTAATAATGAAGTTGTTCCCATGTTTCTATAGTTTGTTTCAGTTGTATGGTCTCGCCTTTAGTTATTAGTTTTTATGAATGAGTCTGGATGTATGGGTGGGAGTACATTAGTTCACTTGTGAATGGGATGATTTAGACTTTGATGTCATTTCCTGTTAACGTTTATTTTTTAAATGGCTTGATCTATAATGTAATGTGCATTTGAAAAAGTATTCAGTGTGGAATACGAAAAGCGGTTTATGCGCTTTATGTAGTTTGTTTTTTCCACTATTAAATCATTCACTTTTATTGGTTTCTTTGTTTGGACTACATTACAGCCAGCCACACTTCTTCAGTCTGTTAGTCTGCGGTTTTGTTTGGTTTGTCTTCAGGTGATTATCTGATCACCAGGCATTGTCTTGCCAGACACCTTATATAATTTTTCATAAAGATGGTTTCTGTTTGCATCAACCCCCCCCCCCCCTTTCTCCCAAAAGTAGCTTTAGAAATTTGCCCTTAACCAGTCCATTAATTTACTAATTTTCTCACTAAAATTCTCCAATAATGGGGAATATATGCTCCATTTGTTGGATGTACATTGACAACAGAGGTTCTATCGCCATAAAACAAAAACTTTCAGGAAACCTGATCAGTTGTTTATTTCCTTTTCAGAAGCTAAATTGGGGCAGTATGTCTAAGGTCACTTAAGCATTTATAAGTAAAAAAGTTTGACTTTACCAAGACCACCACAAACTTGTTCCACAAAGTCAGTCTCCACTTTATTTAATATTTGTTTATTGGGAAAGCCCGACTGGGACAGAGGCCATTTTCAGTGGAGGCCCAGAGAGAAATGCTCCAGATGCATGTCTTTGGAATGTGGGAGGAAACTGAAGCACCCAGAGGAAAGCTACACGAATGCAGGGAGGACATGTAGAATCTGTACAGAAGGCACCCAAGCCAAGAATTGAACTGGAGAACCGCTTGCTGTGATGTGACAATGCTAACAGCTGTACCACAGTGCTGCCACTTCCTTTAACTTCTTATCCAGAACTTTTATAGATGACATTTGTGCTTTTACTACTTGGTCCAGTGTCATACCTTCATAGTTCATTACAAGTTGGATATACTTTCTAGGGACAGGGCAGTATTTGTTTTGCTGTACTCCAGAATATCCTTCCATGAGACCACCCTGGGTTTATAATAGCTGTGGACTCTGTCCCAATAATTGAAGAACGGAGAAAAAAGACAACAGGTATAAAAGTTATGGATTCACTATAACAATACGTCTGTGTTGAGTGTTTTCATCCTTCTTCACCCTACCTTCTCTCCATTCCCCTTCCATTATAGGAATTATTATTATTATTATTATTATTATTATTAGGGCTTATAAATGCCCTAGGGCAGATAGCCTAGTATGAACCTATGAACCTATTGGTAGAAGGTACTGCTGTGGTTTTCTGCTATGACTTGGAAGTATATCCCTTTGGTTATTTTCCTGACTGAGCTCCAGATACCTTTGCTTTATGTTTCTAGAGTTTTTCTTACTATCTACAGGTCTGTTTTTGTATTCACTTTGTCCTCAAAATACTGAAATGTCAGAATTCAGTATTTCGAGGCTATAAAGTGGAAACCTAAAAACGAAAACTCAAGCGTGAAATTCAAAATCTCACACACCGGAGATTTTTTTGAATTAGCGCTTCTACTCCACACACACACACAGACCTACCTTCCTCCCCACACACAAACACAAGCTGTCTACTACATAAAAGCATGAGGCCAAGCACCCCTGCACCCCCCCCCCATGTGGGAGGCTGCGCACCCCCCCCACTTTAATATTCTAACTCCTAGGTCGCAGTACATACAAACACACACCACCACACAAGCTACATTCTCCTCACACACACACATCACATCAACAAAACACACTCACACACACCACGGCCCCTACCCAAAACCCTTAACACATACACACTTACCTGAATCCATGACCACAGCGAAACACCAGAAGCAGTAATTCAAAACCTCCGTTATTCAAAGTTTTGAATTTTGCGCTTCTGAGGTTCTGCACATGTTCATCGTGTTTCACTGTTGCAGTCATTACACTTGGGTTATCCTGCTGGCAGGCTACCTGCAGTCGGCCTAAATTCCAAAGTCCTGGTCCGGCATCGGTTGCTGTCACCTCTTCCCTGACGTCAGTGCGCCAGGGGTATAACAGATGCAGCCGACGCCATTTTCTTCAGTCTTTCTTGCCGCGCGGTGCCCGAAGCAAAAGCAGTTCGCAAGTGCTGGTCGGCCAACTCCTGAGATTTTCAAAATCGAATTTCAGATCAGAAGTCTTCATTAAAGCTAAGTACCCCATTGGGGAAACTTTTTTCTTGCTCCAGACCGATGTCAGAAAAAGTTAACAATTGTATTTCTTGTGGGAAGCAAATACCTCATAAGGATTTTCATTCTTACTGTATTCCTTGCCTAGGCCCTGAACACGACGTTGCTATCTGTCGGTTTTGTGCTAGATTTAACCAATGCACTATTAAGCGTCTGTACGATTTTGCCTTTCATTACTTTGGCCAAAGATTTAATTATATAATGCCGTCGGAACAGCCGATGACTGGAGTTTATAAAAAGCGCAAGGAAAAGGACAGGCATCCGAGGTCCGAAACCGACGAGGCCTCCGCTAGGCCAGTTGCCGGTTCGCCGGTTCTCAGTGAGGTGCTTTTGCAGCCCCTGACGCCCGCTACCTCAGAGCCACAGGCCGCTTCCGACTCCCACATGGAGCCAACTAGGCCTCTGGATACTTGAGATATTGGACACTCGGAAACTATTCCCTCAGATGGGTCCGGAGCCACTGAGCAGGCATCGGCTTCTGAGGGTGTTTTCAGACCTACACAGTTATATGTCAAGCCAACTTCAGCTTCAAAGGCAAAGACTAAAACAGCTCTAAAAACAAAGAAACAAGTACAGCATTCTCCTGGACAGACTTCCATGTCTAAGAAACAGATGCTTAAAATGGCCGAAGACCTAATTACTTTGATCAGGGGTTCCCAACCCCCTCCTGATAAGAGGCCTAAGCAAGAGACAGAATATGACTCTTCTGATCAGGTTTCCATTTCCTCTGACTCCTCTTCTGAACAGGGATACTCTCTTCCTCCCTATGAGGATTCTGATGCTGAAGAATCTATTCCTTCAGCCTCTTATCCTGAGGATTATTCTTTTGGGGAAACCCTGCACACCATGAGGGAGCATTTTTACTGGGAGAGCCAAGATTACTCAGAATCTAAGAAAAGGCTTAGAGACTTTCTTTTACTACCTCAGCACAGACCTCTTGCTATTCCACCTGTTCTCGACATTGTTTTTCAGAGTCTGGCCTGTCTCCTGACCCTTTACCCCCTGCACCTGTTAAGCCAAACAGATACTACAGGGTTCTGGACTCTCATAAATTTCTATATAAAAACCCTGCTGCTGACCCAGAAACTATATCTCAGGGTCCCAAAGGAGTCAAGGCTTCCACTGCAAAAAACCCTGTCCCCTCTGATAGGAATTCTAGGCACTGGAAAGATGGGGGAAAAAAGTTTACAGTTCTGCTACCTTGGCTGTAAGGGCTTTAAATTTTCAGTTTCATATGCTTAAATATCAGCAATACTTGATGTCACTGCTAAAACAGAAAATGTTAAATTCTGAATGTTCTGATAACAAGGAAATGCAGGACTTATTGCATGCAGCTGAACAAGTGGGAAAGCATACTTTGCAATGTGGTTTTGATTCACTGGAGGCCTCTTGCAGGGCCGCTGTTACGGGTTCTGAAATTAGAAGGCATGCTTGGTTAAAGGAACAGAATCTGCGTGATCATGTTAAAGCAAAATTATTGGATGCTCCATTACAGCATGATACTTTGTTTGGTGTTAAGGCAGAAGAGGTGTTGAAGAAAATGGAGGATAAAGCAAAATCTATGCAGACAGTTAAGGATTTCCTACAGGTACAGCCACCCAGATTTAGCAGGAACTGGCCTTCTAAGAATTGGTCATTTCCAGTGTCAGGCAGGCCACAAAGAGGCAGATACAGATGCTCTAGAGGCAGATCCCAGCCCCAAGGCTCATATAGGCCTAAACAATGGGGTGCCTCTACCTCCAAAAGTGGAGCAGACAAATCACAGCCATATAGGAAACAGTCCCAATGACTTTCCTCTGCAATGCCAAGCACTTATCTTTTGGCAGCACCCTTAGGGGAAAAACTAGCACTTTTTTCCCAAAATTGGCACATGATCACCCAGGACAAATGGGTCTTGAATATAGTGTCTCAGGGCTACAGGTTCCACTTTCACACCCTTCCAAAGACAAAAGGTATGCCAGACCTGCCACACAATCAATGGGCAGAGGCACAAAAGCAAGTTTCATCCCTCATGGACATGAGGGCTATTCAGCGGGTACCACAGCAAGAGCAGGGACAAGGAGTTTACTCAAGACTTTTCTTGGTACCCAGAAAGGAGAAAGCCTGGAGACCAATACTGGACCTGTCTATTCTAAACACTTTTCTGGACGTTCCAAAATTCAAAATGTTGACTCTGCAGCAGCTTCTTCCCATGCTAAGCAAGAAGGCTTGGCTTGTAACTTTGGACATCAAAGAGGCATACCTGCATGTCCCAATCAGACAATCTTGCAGAAGATACCTCAGATTCATAGCTGGCTCAATGCACTACCAGTTCTCTGCACTGCCCTTTGGCTTATCTTCTGCACCCAGGGTCTTCACAAAATGCCTGGCACCAGTAATTGCATTTTGCAGACAAAGAGGAATTCAAATATATCCTTACTTGGATGACTGCCTTATTCAAGCAGAGAACAAGGACATTCTACTGAAGCATCTGACGTTTTTAAAAAGATTACTAATTTGCCTAGGGTACACAGTGAACGAAAAGAAATCAAAACTGGTACCCTCTCAAGAGATAATATTCATGGGTGCAAGCTTAAATACAACTGCCCAGATGGCTTATCTCACGCCAGACAAACAAAGGCAATCGAAATGATGGCAACAAAGACCCAGTTATCTGCAAGAAAAATTTTGCAGGCTTTGGGCTTCATGGCATCCTGCATTCTGCTAATTCCATATGCAAGACTGCATATGAGGAAACTACAATGGTATCTAAAAAGTGTTTGGACTCAACATTGCCACAGCCTGGAAACATTAAATGTTAAGTTGTCAATCTCGCCTTCATTCTTGCTGGATGGGTCGGCTCCGACTCGGCCTATACTAAAGCTCGAGAGCTATTTATACCGGCTCGAGGCTACCCTATATCCCACAATGCTAGGCGCTAACTACCCAGATCTCGTTTGCCGCTTACGGCTGCGAGGTGCGTTTATTACCGGCTCTTCAGGTTAGAAGTTATAATTCAAAAATTTTCTATCTTTTAGTCAGGTTTTTACTTAGTTTTTAGTTAGCGACCATCCCATTAGCTTCCCTTCATAGCTATCCCTCTTCCGGTCCCTTTTTAATCCCTTTCTAACTCCTTTAGTTATAAGGTTAGGCCTTTGGGCCTATTCTGCTTAACTTGTCAGTTTAATTTTTGTGTGACTGACTTTACTGTTTAAAAGGTGTCTGTGTGTGTGTTTGTATTTTTTGTACTTTAGGATGTCGAAAGACACCAGGGTCTCAGGCTTCAAGAAGTGTGACTCGTGCTGTCAGAAAATGTCGCTGACAGACGGTCACACTTCTTGTGTTTATTGCCTGGGCCCTCTGCACCTGCAGGACTCTTGTTTGGTCTGTCATGCGTTCAGCCCAAGAGTCCTGCAGGAACACAGAAACAAGTTAATTTTGAGGGGCTTGTTAAAGCCTGAAGGTTCCCCGACCAAGTCATGGTCGGGGAGGCCTTCAAAGCCATCTAAGCCATCGGCTCCGAGCTCGGAGCCTTCGACTGGTTGTGCTCTAACTGCTGTCACATCGGCTCTGGCTGGAGCCGATGTTTCCAAGACACAGTCTTCATCATCGGCTCCGGCTGGAGTCGACGTTCCTCAAATTCAGGCTTCTACATCGGCTCGAACCAGAGCCGATGATTCCAGGACTCAGTCGGTGCCGATAGTGGTGTCAGCGCCATCTGCTAGCCGTAAAAGGTCCAGATCTCCATCCTTGGAGTCTGTTCACTCGGCTCCGAGGTCTCCCTTACCCTTGGAGAGGAGTCATCGAACCCATTCCTCCAGGTCTTCCAGGCTCTCAGACCACGACCTCGAGAGGGTGGTTAGTAGACTTCTTAAGTCTCAGGCACTAGCCCAAATGCTTCATAGCCCTTCTCAACAGACAGTGGCTATCCCCACCCCATCTTCGATTCCTCCTCCGAGTCTTCCTCTGAGTTCAGAGCCGGAGCTTGTGGGAGCCGTGGCCGTCGACACGTCAGAGCCGATACCTCACCTTTCGGCTCCGGTCTCTTCCATGGTCCCATCCTTGGAGGGATCCAGGAGCATGGACTTCTTCGTCGGCTCTGAGGGGGCGAGTGGCATCGGACCCTTGTCCAACCACATTCTCCCTCTCGGAGCTTGGGCGCTGGTAAGTTCGGCCCTGACATCGGCTTCGGAGCCATCCCTCTTGGTGCCGGGAGGGGTCCTTATCTCTTCGGAGCGGGGACATTCTACCCTGCCTGATGGGAGCACCTTCGAAGTCATGAGGAGCGTGCTGGCCCCTGTGCCTGCTCCACGGTCAGCTCCCTCAGCTCCTCCCTCTGTAGTGCCTACTGCGGTCTCTACCCACCCTCTCATTCCTGACCATAGAGATCCAATGCCTCAGGTTTCCCCATTGGGAATATCCTCCTCTTCCGAGGTTTCCCCTGATCCGTCAGGGGAACCCCTCGGAAGAGGAAATGTAAGAGGAAGCATGTGGACTCCCCTGAGTCCATTACATCGGATACCGACTTGGATGAGTTGGAAGGGTCCCCACGGTCCCCCTCTGAGGAGGTCTCCTTTTCAGACATCCTTGAAATCCTGAAGCAGAGGGGGAACTGGTCTACCCTTAATCCTTCCGAGGACGAGTCGGTTTACCTAGAGACTTTTGTCTCTCGGCCTTCCACCTCCTGGGTGTCTCCGCCCTTTGACCCCCTCATGGAAGTGGTGGCGCGGAAGGCGTGGACAGCCCCTGATACGATGGAACCTACCCCACGGAGGCCTTCCAAATTTATAACAGCCCCTTCGGACAAACAGTTTTTAGCCAAGGGTGTCCCGGTTGACGCCATGGTGGTGGCTGCAGCCACTAAGAAGGAACTGGCTGATCTTTCAGTACCATCCATCCTCCTAACAAGGAGTCTAGGACTATGGATAGGTACGGCAAGCGGATGTTTTCTTCAGCGACCTTTGTCATGCGATCGCTGAATTATCTGAGCCACTTCACCCGCCTTCAAAGAGACATGCTCAAAAAAGTGGGTGAGGTCTTACAGGATCCAACAGCTGCGGGGTCTCATGACAAAATAAATTCCCAGCTGGCAACCCTGAATTCCATTGTCAACTCCTCCATGCGGCTTATTTCCTATGCGGCCGATGGGGCGAGTAGGGCTGCAGGCACAGGCGTTGCCTTAAGGCATCACACCTGGATGCGGCTTTGTAACTTTGCAGACCACTTTAAGGCGTCCTTCACTAACTCCCCCTTTGACGGTTCAGCTTTGTTTGGATCTCAGGTGAAGGATACTTTGACCCGATGCGAGCAAGAAGGCAAGACTCTCTCTGCCATGGGAGTCCATTTTTCCACCCCGCCTAGACCATACCCTAAGGGTCATAAGGGTGGGAAGATGTGGTTCCATAAACCACAAGAGGTCGCGCCTGACGCAAGAGGTCAGTTCCCCTCTAGAGACAGGGGGGGGGGCAATAACAGACACCACCCTAGGGGCAGAGGAGGTCCGCAAAATCAGGGTAGCAGAGAGTCTCTTTCTGACAAACCCTTCCAGCATCCCTGAGAAGCTGCCCGACTGTCCGCCTTCGGAGGCAGTCGGGGGAAAGTTATCACTGTACCCAGAAGCCTGGCTTTCACTCACCCAAGACAAATGGGTACAGTCGATCATATCCGAGGGTTACAAAATTCCCTTTATCCACACCCCAACTCAGCCAAAAGGACCCCTTCCAGACGTTCCACCCAGTCTAAGGGAACAAGCAGTACTAGAAATACCAAAACTACTAACAAAAAGAGCCATCCAGCCAGTCCCAGCAGACCAACAAGGATCCGGAATCTACTCCAAGTTCTTTTTGGTACCAAAAAAGACAGGGGACTGGAGACCCATATTGGATCTCAGCAGACTAAACAGGTCTGTAAGAAGAACGAAGTTCCGAATGGTCACGCTGCAGTCCATTCTACCCTTTCTGGGTCAGGACGATTGGATGTGCTCAGTAGACCTTCAGGATGCGTGCTACCACATCAAGATGCACAGGCGCTCCAGGAGGTTTCTCCACTTCCGGCTGGGAACCAGTCATTATCAGTTCAGAGCCCTGCCCTTTGGTCTCACTACAGCCCCCCTGAGTGTTCACCAAATGCATGGCAGCGGTTACGGCTCATCTGAGGCGTCAAGGACTCCAGGTGTTTCCATAGCTAGACGACTGGCTCCTCACTGCCACCACCAGGCGTCAACTTCTCCTCTCCAGAGATTACACCATTGATACTTGCAAAGGGCTAGGTATCTCCATAAATTTCGAAAAGTCTGCCTTGTCGCCTTGTCAGTCTATTACCTTCATAGACGCCACCTTGGACACAGTCCGGCTTTCCGCAAAACTAACCGAACAAAGAGTTCTAGATATTCGCAGGCATGTTCACATTTTTCTTCAGAACAGCAAAATTCAAGCCAGGTTTGTCCTGAAGGTATTAGGTCTCATGGCGGCAGCCATTACTCTACTTCCCCTAGCTCGCTTTCATATGCGGATCCTTCAGTGGATGCTTTTTTGCCAGTGGTCCTTTCAACAACTCCCAATGTCACACAACATTTTAATAACCCTGGCTTGCAAGAAACACCTTTCTTGGTGGATGGTCTCCCCTCAAGTCCTTCAGGGCAGACCATTTGTTCCTTCTCCCCCGGTCGCCACGGTGACAACGGATGCCTCCCTGATCGGGTGGGGTGGGCATTTTCAGGGCAGGACGGTCCAGGGCACATGGCAACCTTTCGAGTGCCACCTGCACATAAATGTCTTGGAGATGAGAGCAGTACTTTTAGCGTTGCAAGCCCTTCAGGACTCTCTTCCTATCGGGACTATTGCAGTTCAGACGGACAATATGTCCGTAGTGTGGTACATCAACAAGCAGGGCGGAACCAAGTCCTATCCCTTGTGTCGAGAGACTCTCAGACTTTGGCAGTGGGCGATCTCCTCTCAACGGTTTCTTATAGCAACGCACATCCCCGGGAAGTCCAACATCATAGCGGACAGGTTGAGCAGAGCCATTCTCATGCCACACGAGTGGTCTCTCAAACAAACAATAGTGGAAGAAATTTTTCAGAGATGGAGTCGACCTTGCTGCAACCTTTTTGCAACACCTCAAAACAGCAAGTGCCACGACTTCTTCACTCTCTTCCCTCTTCCCGGCCACCCTCCCAGAGACGCTCTAGTCCACGATTGGCCCCGGGGACTTCTGTATGCCTTTCCTCCCTTTCCATTAATCACTCAATTGATTCAGAGAGCTACCGCCGTGAGAGTGTCAGATATGGTTTCCGTTCCTGCATCGTTACCTCTTGGGGCAGCCCTGGCATCTGGACCCAGTGCCAGATCTCTTGACCCACCAGTCGGGACAGCTGCACCACTCCCTCCAATCTCTCAACCTCACAGCTTGGTTGCTCCAATTCCAACCCTAGCCAGGCTTCCCCTTATTTCCCATTCTGTGCGTGACATACTTATAGCTTCCCTAAAGTCATCCACCAGGAGGATTTACGCCAGCAAGTGGAAGCGTTTTTCCTTCTGGGCAGGAGCTAGAAATATAAATCCTTTTATTGCCCCTATCCAATCAGTCCTAGACTTCCTAGCCGAATTGTTTCACTCAGGGTCTTCTTCCTCCACCATCAGAGTGCAGTTAGCGGCTATTTCGAACTTTCATGCAGGCCTTTCGGACTCCAGTATCATGTCCCATAATCTTTGTAAAACCTTTCTTAAAGGTATCTTTTTGCTTAAGCCCCCAGTCAGGGACCCCCCACCGCAGTGGGACTTAAATTTGGTTCTAACCTCCTTGATTCTTCCCCCCTTTGAACCTGCGGCTTCCTGTTCCCTGAAATTGTTATCTTGGAAAACTCTTTTTCTGGTCGCCGTAACATCTGCGAGAAGAGTATCAGAACTTCAGGCCCTTTGCATTCCTCCACCTTATCTAGTTTTCCATAAAGACAGAGTGTCCCTCAGGACTGATCCGTCCTTTTTACCCAAGGTTTCTTCTTAAGCTAACCTAAACCAGACTATCAATCTTCCAGTTTTCTTCCCCAACTACTCCAACAGAGCGGAACAAAAACTGCAATTTCTGGACGTTCATCGTCAACTCTGTTACTATTTGGATAGAACCAAGCAAGCTAGGAAATCTGAGCAGCTCTTCCTATCTTATGCAGCAGGCAAGAAAGGCCTTCCAGTTTCCAAAGTAACCCTTTCTAGATGGCTGGCATCTGTGATCACTTTCATCTATCAGCTCAGACGCCAGAAGCTACCGTCAAGGCCCAGGGCTCACTCAACCAGAGCATTAGCCACCTCAATAGCTTTTCAGGCTAGATTACCAATAGATTCCAATAGATTCCATTTGTGCGGCAGCCACTTGGGCCTCACCTCATACCTTTATCTCTCATTACAAATTAGACATGGCCTCCCGAAGCCGGGCTAATTTTGGTTCCACCGTTCTCAAGAGTCTGTTCCGATGAGGCACCCAGGGTGAAGGTGCTAGGGACGCGGTCCCATCCAGCAAGAATGAAGGCGAGATTGACAACTTAACATTGAGAAGTTATGTACCTACCATAACGTTCCATGTTAGTTGTCTTCTTCTCGCCTTCTTTCTTGCGTCCCACCCCCGCCACCCCCCCTAGCCTGGACAGACCTAGGATCCTTGGGGATGATCTTCTTGCCTCAGTTTGCCCCCTAGGCTATCCCTTCTGGTAGCTAAAGGTCTAGGTGACTTTCGAGTGAGGTTTCCTCTCCTCCTTTTGTTGGAGAGCAGAACTGCTATGGTTTCAGCTATCAAACGAGATCTGGGTAGTTAGCGCCTAGCATTGTGGGATATAGGGTAGCCTCGAGCCGGTATAAATAGCTCTCGAGCTTTAGTATAGGCCGAGTCGGAGCTGATGGTCGGCTCTGAACCCATCCAGCAAGAAAGAAGGCGAGAAGAAGACAACTAACATGGAACGTTATGGTAGGTACATAACTTCTCATTACCCTCATTCCCTGCCTGCAACAGGAGTTTCGATGGTGGGCACAGGCCTGTCACCACAACAAGGGACAGCCATTCACTTTAACCACAGCCAGGCAGACACTAACAACAGATGCATCAGATTATGCCTGGGGTGCCCACATGGCAGGAAAATGTATTCAGGGCACATGGCCTGCAAGCCAAATGCATCTTCATATCAATCAAAAAGAGATGCTAGCTGTACAGAATGCCCTGACAGCTTTCAAGGATCTACTTCATCCAGGACAACTGCTGATAAAGATGGACAATACTACAGTCATGTGGTACATAAACAAGCAAGGAGGCACACATTCCTACCCCCTCTGCAGACAAGCCATGACTTTGTGGAACACAGCATTGACTTATCAAGTACACCTGCAAGCACAATTCCTTCCAGGAAAGACAAATACTCTGGCAGACGAACTAAGCAGAAACCTCATGGATCCTCACGAGTGGAAACTAGAGCCACAAATCTTCAGCATGATAACAAGGAAATGGGGATGCCCAGATATGTATCTATTTACCTCCCCTCACAACTGCCAACTACAGAGATTCTGCACAAGGACTTATCACAAACAAGCATGGAAAAGTGGATGCCTTATCATTCAGCCGGAAAACCCTTACAGTATATGCCTTTCCTCCACTGCCTCTCCTCCCCAAGGTACTCCTAAAGGTCAGACAAGAGAAGCCAAAAATTATACTGATTGCCCCAGACTGGCCACGCCAGCACTGGTACCCAATCCTAAAGAGCTTGTCTCAAGGCCCAGCCTGGACATTACCTCAAATTCCTCATTTACTGACCAACAAAACAATCAGATCCTGCACAGCCAACTCAGAATCCTAAATCTGGCTGCATGGTGGATAATGTAACCATTCAGAACACACCTCTCTCTAAAGCAGTTATGGATGTTACTTTGGAGGCCAGGCGGCCCAGCACCAGAAAATCTTATGCAGAAAAATGGAAGAGATTCTGTGCCTGGAACCAGGCACAAGGAATGGACACGCTTGTACCAAATATTCCTCAGATTTTACAATAACTAACTGAGATGCTGGACAAAGGCCTATCCTTCTCATCAATTAAGATCCATGCCTCTGCCATTTCAGCTCATTACAATATGGATCCACCTATTTTTTCACATCCACTGCTAAGGCAGCACCTCAGAGGGGCCAAAAACATAAGACCTCCAAGGAGAGCTCCAATACCTGCATGGGACATCAATTTTGTCTTGGAAAAGCTCACACTGCCTCCTTTTGAGCCAGCCAATACAGCTGAGATAAAATACTTATCATGGAAAACAGCTCTGCTCCTAGCAATAACTTCAGCAATAAGAGACTCAGAGTTAGTAATGGCTGTGGAACCTTTTATTATTTTCCATCCGGGCAGGGTTTCTCTAGGGACAAACCCAACATTTATGCCTAAGGTAGTGTCCAGCATGGCTCTTAACCAAACCATTCATTTGCCTACCTTTTATCCAAACCCACAGAATAAGGGGGAGAGACTTCTGCATTCTTTGGACATACACAGACAGCTACGCTTCTACTTGGACAAAACTAAAGCTTTCAGAAAGACTGAGCAACTCTTTGTGGCATATGCTGCAGGATCGCAAGGAAAAGCTATTGCAAAGCAGACTATTTCAAAATGGATAGGCCACTACATTTGTTTCTGCTATTCGCAACATGGCAAATCAGTGCCTAAGGACATTAGGCTACATTCAACCAGAGCAGCAGCCACTTCAGCAGCCTTCCTCAGAGGAGTACCAACCAAGGACATTTTGGAGGCTGCAACTTGAACTTCAGTGCACACTTTTACAAAGCACTACCACTTACCTCTTTACTGTAAATCCAGAGCAGGCTTTGCCACTGCAGTTCTGCAGGGCCTCATAGCCACTCCTAATTCTGTTTAGGCCCAGCCACCCAACCTCAGCTTTGGGATTCAACCCAAGTGTAATGACGGCAACAATGAAACACGATGAACATAGTACAGTTGTGTAGCTACCATAAATGTAGATGTTCGAGTGTATTCACTGTTGCAGTCCAGGTTACCCTACCACCATCCCCCTTTCATTGCTGGGACTTATCTGTACTTCTCTATTCTATACACCCTATGTGGTGTATTTACTTGTAGATGAAGGTAATGTTTATGTTAGTGCATGCATTTTTATGAACAGAATTTTTAGCCTACCCTTTTGGGGGCACCTGACATCTGGGGCAAGAAAAACTGAAGAAAATGGCGTCTGCTGCATCTTTTATACCCCTGGCACACTGACGTGATGGAAGAGGCGACAGCAGCCGATGCCGGACCAGGACTTTGGAATTCAGGCCGACTGCGGGTAGCCTGCTAGCAGGATAACCCAAGTGTAATGACTGCAACATTGAATACACTCGAACAACTACATTTATGGTAGGTACACAACTGTACCTTTTCAGGGTTCCACTTTATGGGCTTGAAATACTGAATTTCTATATTTCAGTATTTCGAGCTTCTAAAGTGTATCCATCTGTTTTTTTGTATGTTGATATCAAGGTGGCATATTTGATATGAGTTAATGTGGAGTTTGTAGAGGATTATGGGTAAGGGGAAAAGCTTGAGCTAAGCTATGGATCCAAAGTCTGAGAAGTGGTCAAAGTCAGATTCATAACCCAGTGGTTAAACAAAGATGAAAACAAAACAAAACAACACAGATGCATTGTTATGGTGAGTATTTTTGTCTGTATCCATTCGTTTTACAATGCCTGAGTGGGGTACTGTATCAAATTCCTTAGCCAGGTCAAGGTAGGCAAGTATGCACCATTTTAACCTCATCCATCTTCTTGGTCACGTCCTCAAAGAAATCCACTAGGTTGAATAGGCATGATCTGCCCCTTGCCGAAACCAATTTCCATGGCTTTGCTTTTGAGACTAGTCAGCCTCGAAGAGGTGGGGACTTCCAGTATGGCTGCATGTGGTTAACTCATTCCCTCCAATGGAGCTCTGCAAGTTTGCACTTTAACTTACAATGGGCGGAACCTATGCTTTTTAATGTAAGCAAGTTATGCCCTCACATTTCAAACAAATGTTTATATCTCTGGAACCGTAGGGGTTTATAAAGAAGTGTAAATGGCAGACTCTGCAGCACAATCTATTTTTACAATCATAGGGTACAGTGGTTAGCGTTGTCTCCTCACAGCAAGAGGTTCTCCAGTTCGATACTCGGCTGGGGTGCCTTCTGTGCGGAGTCTGCATGTCCTCACTGTGGATGCGTGAGTTTCCTCCGGGTGCTCTGGTTTCCTCCCACATCCCAAAGACATGCTGTTGGTGGATTGGACACTAAATTGGCCCTAGGCGTGAGTGCATGTGTGTGTGTGCCTTCCATGGAAGATTGGACGCCGGGCTGGCAACTCAAAACCGTAAAACTCCACTGCCAGTCATGAGCAGACAGGTGATCCGCTGTGGTGACCCCTAACCGGGAAAAGCCGAAAGAAGAAGTATTCTTTAGGTTCTGCGTCATAAACTGGATTTTGTAAGTTACAGAACTGTTAAGTTTGTAATATTTTGTAAACGACTTACAGTATCTCGGCAACCATTCCAGTTACACATAATGTCAGCAGCATTTTGTTCCCCCAGCTGAGAGCTTTCATATGAGGTTAAGTAATTCTGTATGTGTTAGTTGTTTGCCAAAATATATAGAAAAACAAGAAATGTGTTGTCAGTCTTGCCTTTATACTTAATGGTGGGTCGGATCCGATGTCTTTGATCCTTCTTGGCCATTACAAAAGCTCGAGGACTTCATCAAAGTTCGTGGGCCTCCTGCCCTACGCATAATGCAGTTCCCTAACTTCATCAGATCTCATTTGCCGCACTGCGAAGAGGTTTTTCAAGCAAGCTCTAGGCTCTGTTTTCATATATTTATAGCTTTGTACCTTTATATAATTTAGTAGTTTTATATTGTTAACCTTTTATCTCTGTGTATTCTTCCTGATAGCGCCCTAATTAGTAATCCTCTCCTGGTTAGAGTGAGTTTTTAGTTAGGGACGTCTAACTCCCTTCCCTCACCCATTTTTTTTAGTTAGTGTGTGTTCTCCTTCCTTCTTTCTCTCCCTTAGTATTTTTCTACTAATTTAGGACTATTTCTTTTCCAACTGGTTACCGTTCATTTTTTGTTGGAGAGCAGTTTTCCCTTTCCTTTCTGTAGTTTAAAAAAAAAAAAGCATTTGTAGGTCGTCCTCCTTTCCCCCTTATTTGTGCCTTTGTCTCCTGATGTTCATCGTGTTTCACTGCTGCAGTCATTACACTTGGGTTATCCTGCCGTCAGGCTGGCCCGCAGTTGGCCTGAGTTCCAAAGTCTTGGTCCGGCGTCAGTTGCTGTCGCTTCTTCCCTGACGTCAGTGCGCCAGGGGTGTATAAGAAGCAGCCGACGCCATTTTCTTCAGTCTTTCTTGCCGCGCGGTGCCCGAAGCAAAAGCAGTTCGCAAGTGCTGGTCGGCCGACTCCTGAGATTTCAAATTCGATTTCAGAACCAAAGTCTTCAATAAAGCTAAGTACCCCATTGGGGAAACTTTTTCTTGCCTCAGACCGATGTCAGTAAAGGTTAATAACTGTATTTCTTGTGGGAAGCAAATACCTCATAAAGATTTTCATTCTTACTGTATCCCATGCCTAGGCCCAGATCACGACATCACTAGTTGTCGGTTTTGTGCTAGATTTAACAAACGCACTATTAAACGTCGATTTGATTTTGCTCGCCATTACTTTGGGCGAAGGTTTAATTATACAATGCCGTCGGAACAACCGAAGACCGGAATGCACAAAAAACACAAAGATAAGGAAAGGCATCCGAGGCCCAAAACTGAAGATGAAGCCTCTTCTAGGCCAGTTGCCAGTTCGCCGGTTTTCAGTGAGGCGCTTTCGTAGCCCCTGACACCCGCTACCTCTGAACCACAGGCCGTGACCGACTCCCATGTGGAGGTGCCTAGGCCTCTGGATTCACAAGGTGCTGGGCCAACGGAGATTAACCCTTCAGATGGGTCCGGAGCCGTTGAGCAGGCATCGGCTTCTGAGGGTGTTTTCAGGCCTACTCAACTTACCATTGCAACTTCAGCCAAATCTAAGCCTACATTAAAGACAAAGAAGTAAGTACATCATTCACCTGGACAGGCCTCCATGCCTAAAAAACAGATGCTCAAGATGGCCGAAGACTTGCTAACTCTGATCAGGGGTTGCCATCCCCCTCCTGTTAAAGGCCTAGGCAGGATAGAGATTATGATTCATCTGCCCAGGTTTCAATATATTCTGATTCCTCTTCAGACCAGGAATATTCTTTACCCCCCTATGAGGCTTCTGATGCTGAAGAATCAGTTCCTTCAGCCTCTCCTCCTGAGGATTACTCTTTTGGGGAAACTTTACATACCATGAGGGAGCATTTCCATTGGGAGGGCCAGGATTACTCAGAATCCAAGAAAAGGCTCAGAGACTTTCTTTTACTGCCTCAGCACAGGCCCCTTGCTATTCCGCCAGTGTTGGACATTGTGGATGATGTGTTCTTTGAATCTAGTTTAAATCCTGATTCTTTACCCCCAGCTCCTGTCAAGCCAGACAGGTATTACAGAGTCCCTGACTCTCACAAATTTCTTTATAAAAACCCTGTTACTGACCTAGAAACTATTTCCCAGGGTCCCAAAGGGGTTAAGGCTTCCACGTCTAAGAATCCAGTTCCCTCGAATAGGGACTCTAGAGCTTTAGACAGATGGGGAAAGAAAGTTTACACCTCTGCAACTTTAGCAGTGAGGGCTCTAAATTGCCAGTTTCACATACTTAAATATCAACATTACTTAATGTCTCAGTTAAAACAGAAAATGAGTACAAATGCAGAACAACCTGACTATAAGGAAATGCAGGATTTATTGCATGCAGCTGAACAAGTGGGAAAGCATAATTTGCAATGTGGTTTTGATTCATTAGAAGCTTCTTGTAGAGCAGCAGTTACAGGATCTGTGATTCGAAGACATGCTTGGTTAAAAAAACAAAGTTTACCAGATCATGTTAAGGCAAAATTATTAGATGCTCCTTTGCAGCAAGATAATTTATTTGGTATTAAGGCAGAAGAGGTATTAAAGAAAATGGAGGATAAGGCAAAATCAATGCAAACAGTGAAGGATTTCTTACAGGTACAGCCACCACGATTTAGCAGAAATTGGCCTACAAAGAATTGGTCCTTTCCAGTGTCAGACAGGCCACAAAGAGGCAGATCTCAGCCACAATGATTATACAGACCACGACAGTGGGGTGCATCAAACCCAAAAGGAGGTGAGGACAAGTCACAACCTTACAGGAAACGGTCCCAATGACTTCCCCCTTCCAATGCCATACTCTTACCTTTTGGCAGCTCCCTTAGGGGGGGAAACTAGCACTTTTTTCTCAAAACTGGCAAGCAATCACCCAAGACAAATGGGTGCTGAATATTGTGACTCAAGGTTACAGGTTCCACTTTCGCACTCTTCCAAGGCTAAAAGGAATGCCAGACCTGCCACAAAATCAATGGGCAGAGGCACAAAAACAAATTACAGCTCTCATGGACATGAGAGCTATTCAAAAAGTACCACAGCAGGAAAAAGGACAAGGATTTTTCTCAAGACTCTTCCTAGTACCCAGAAAGGACAAAGCCTGGAGACTCATTCTGGACCTTTCCACTCTAAATACTTACCTGGATGTTCCGAAATTCAAAATGCTGACACTACAACAGCTCCTTCCCATGTTGGGCAAGAAAGCTTGGCTTGTTACTTTGGACCTCAGAGGCATACCTGCATGTCCCTATCAGACAAAATTGCAGAAGATACCTCAGATTCATAGCTGGTTCAATGCACTACCAATTCTCTGCAATGCCCTTTGGCTTATCTAGTGCGCCCAGGGTCTTTACCAAGTGCCTGGCACCAATAATTGCATTTTGCAGACAAAGAGAAATTCAAATATATCCATATCTGGACGACTGCCTGATTCAAGCAGATAGCAAGGACATTCTTCTACAGCATCTGGCTTTCGTAAAAAGATTAAGTTGCCTAGGGTACACAATAAACGAAAATAAATGAAAACTAGTGCCCTCACAAGAGATAATATTCCTGGGTGCCAGCTTAAATGCAATGGCCCAGATGGCTTATCTCACGCCAGACAAGCAAAGACAACTGACTCAGTATTTTCAGTTGATGGCAACAAAGTCCCAACTCCCTGCAAGAAAAATTCTGCAGGCCTTGGGATTCATGGCATCCTGCATACTACTAATTCCATATGTAAGACTGCATATGAGGAAATTACAATGGTACCGAAAAAGTGTTTGGTCTCAACATTCTCACAGCTTGGAGACAGTAATACCACTAATTCCCTGCCTACAACAAGAGTTTTGATGGTGGGCACATGCATGACACCTCAACAAGGGTCAGCCTTTCACTCTTCCCACAGCCAGGCAGACTTTAATAACAGACACCTCGGATTACGCCTGGGAGCACACATGACAGGAAAATGTATTCAGGGCAAATGGACCACAGACCAAATGCATCTTCACATCAATCAAAAAGAGATGTTGGCTGTACAAAATGCCCTTACAGCTTTCAAGGATCTTCTGCATCCAGGACAATTACTAGTAAAGACAGACAACACCACTGTGATGTGGTACATAAACAAACAGGGGGGGGGGCACTCATTCTTACCCCCTATGCAGACAAGCCATGACCTTGTGGAACACAGCTGTAACCTATCAAGTTCATCTGCAAGCACAATTCCTGCCAGGAAAGAAAAACACTCTGGCAGACTACTTAAGCAGAAACATCATGGATCCTCACGAATGGAAATTAAATCCACAAGTTTTCAGCATGATAATGCAAAAATGGGGGTGCCCAGATATAGGTCTTTTTGCCTCACCACTGAATTTCCAACTACAAATATTCTGCACAAGGACTTATCACACACAAGCCAATTGAACCAGCCAATTCAGTAGAGTTAAAATATATATCATGGAAAACTGCTCTGCTTCTGGCATCTCGGCTCATTACAACACAGATCCTCCTATTTTCTCTCACCCGTTGCTAAAGCAGTACCTCAGAGGGGATAAAAACATAAGACCGCCCCGGAGAGCACCAACACCAACTTGGGACCTCAATTTCTTTTTGGAAAAGCTCACTTTGCCTCCTTTTGAACCAGCCAATTCAGCAAAGTTAAAATATATATCATGGAAAACTGCTCTGCTTCTGGCAATAACCTCAGCACGAAGAGTCTCAGAACTGCAGGCACTAATGACAGTGGAGCCCTTCATCATTTTCCACAAAGACAGGGTTTCTTTAAGAACAAACCCTACCTTTATGCCTAAGGTGGTGTATCCAGTGTGGCTCTTAACCAATCTATTCATTTGCCAACATTTTATCCAAATCCCCAGAATAAAGGGGAGAGACTTCTACATTCCTTGGACATACACAGGCAGTTGTGCTTCTACTTGGACAAAACAAAAGCTTTCAGAAAATCTGAACAATTGTTTGTATCGTATGCTGCAGTATCACAGGGAAAGGCTATTTCAAAGCAGACCATCTCAAAGTGGATAGGACACTGTATCCGGTTCTGCTACACACAACATGGGAAACCTGTGCCTAGTAATATTAGACCACATTCCACCAGGGCAACTGCCACTTCTACTGCCTACCTTAGAGGAGTACCTACCAAAGATATCTTGGAAGCTGCAACTTAGAGTTCAGTGCACACCTTTACCAAGCATTACCATTTGTCTCTTTATTCCAGATCCAGAGCTGGCTTTGCCGCTGCAGTGCTGCAGGGCCTCATAGCCACACCAAATCCTCTATAGAGCCAGCCACCCAAACTCAGCTTTGGGATTCTACCCAAGTGTAATGACTGCAGCAGTGAAACACGAACATAGTACAGTTTTGTACCTACCATAAATGTAGATGTTCGAGTGTCTTCACTGTGGTCTAATATTACTAGTCCAGTTTACCCACCCGCCAGCCCCTCTTTCTTATCTGGGACTAACCTATGCTACCTATGTGGTGTATTTGCTGGTTATTGAAGGTTTTATTTTTACCTTTTTTGTTTGTTTTATTAGCAATATGTATTGCCTACCATTTTTGGGGGCACCTGACATCTGGGGCAAGAAAAACTGAAGAAAATGGTGTCGGCTGCTTCTTGTATACCCCTGGCACACTGACGTCAGGGAAGAAGCGACAGCAACCGACGCCAGACCAAGACTTTGGAACTCAGGCCGACTGCAGGCCCGCCTGACGGCAGGATAACCCAAGTGTAATGACTGCAGCAATGAAGACACTCAAACAGCTACATTTATGGTAGGTACAAAACTGTACTTTTGTTCTTCAGGCTTCTTTCATATATGTCCCAAAAGGAAGGAAAGCCATTAGGATTTAAGAAGTATGAGAATTGCAGCAAGGAGATGCTCCTCAGTGATTCGCACACGTATAGTGTTTGCGGCCTCCTCCTCTACAAGAATCTTGTTCTATGCCATGCCTTTAATCAAAGGGCACTTATGGAATGCAAGAACAAATTGATTTTGAAAAGGTTAATCAAAACCCCTTTCTCTGAGGCTATTTCTTTTTCTAAATCCTCCTCTCCTAAATTCGATAAGACTGAGAGGTCAGGGAAACAGCCTTCTCCTGCTCCGAAAGCATTGTCAGAGCCGAAAGCAAAGCAACCAAAGGTGTCCGCTCTAACAGCATTTACGGAACAGACAACTTGCATCGATCTGGGAACTTCCTTGCAGCAATCAAAGGCTTCATAGCCAAAATCGTCCATGGAATCTGCACAGAAGACCCCATTGCCCACAGAGTACCACTATTGGAGCTGATCTTCATCCTTGGAACCCATTACGTCCAGGCTCCCATCACCTTTTCTTACCAGGTCCAGATCACCAATGTTGTCCACAAGGTCTGCTAGGAGTCTGTCAGATGAAGATGTGGCTAGGGTGGTGTAGAGTCTCCTTGGCCAAGCTTTTTTTAGATCCAAACCAAAGGAGTCACATCAGATTCATCCTTCACCTATGGCACCTACTCCTCCTCTGATCCATTCATAAATGTCTGAACCAGAAGACTCTGACATCCAGCTGGTGTCTGTATCGGGTTCTGGACCTTTTCGTTTCTCTGATCCGATGCCTGCCTCGAGCATCTCTGCTCAGTCAGAGCAAGAGACCTCTGGGATCCCACACTCACCCATTGAGTTCTCTGATAAGGTTCAGATCTGACCCTGTCTTTGCGACCTCAGCGCAGGTGGGTTCAGCTCCCACCTCTTTCTTGAGAGCTGCACCGAGGTCTGTATCGGCTCCAACATCTGTACTGTTGGGTTTGGGGAGTTCATCAGAGCAGGGACGGTCTGCCTTCGAAGTTATGAGGAGGGTGATGACTGCTTCTCAGTCTCAGGTACAGCCTCCTTCGAAGCTTCCTCCCTTGATGTTGCTGGTGTTCTTACCTCATCATCTCCATCCACAAGACTGCAGGGATCCAAGGCCTCAGGGTGTTCCCCAGGGGTCTCCCCCCTCTTCTGAAACTTACCCAGAGTATTCCACTGAGGAAGGCCCTCAGAAGAGCTCATACAAGAGGAAGCGTCTAGACTCCCTAGAGTTGTCCATCACTTCAGATACTGCCCTCGATGAAACAGAAGGGTCCCCACGGTCACCTCCTGAGGATGTCTCCTTTGGAGACATTCTGGAAATTCTGAAACAGAGAGGTGACTGGCAGCCCTCCTCCCCTTTGGCCGAGGAGTCGGTATACCTGAAGGCATTTGGATCTCTCCTTTCAACCTTGTGGGTGATGCCACTTTCTGATGAGCTTATTCAGTTAATCTCTTGGGAGGCGTGGGAGAGACCATACTCCATACAGCCCACTCCTAAAAGGCCAAACAAGTACATTACAGTTCCGAAAGACCAAGCCTTTCTTACCAAAGGTGTAGCGGTAGATGCCATGGTCTTGGCGGCTGCCACGAAAAAGGAACTTTCCGAAACCAGTTCCTCTATCCATCCTCCTAATGAGGATTACAGGACCATGGATAAGTATGGGTAGCATGTCTTCTCTTCAGCAGATGTAAAGTAAAAGCCTCTGAACTATCTCACTCATTTCACCAGACTTCAGAGGGATCTGCTAAAAGAACTGTCAGACTCCCTCCAAGGAGCTGTAACTGATGCGGAGGTAGACAAGGTCCAACGCTCAGCTTGCTACCCTCAATTATGTAGTCATCTCACCCATGAGACTAATTTCATATGCAACAGATGGAGTGAGTAGGGCAGTGAGTTTAGGCATCTCCATTAGGAGGCAGGCCTGGATGCACCTTTGTGATTTTGCTGAGCCCTTCAAGTATTCCTTTGTTAATGCTCCCCCCTTCGATGGCTCTTCTCTTTTTGGGCCTAAGGTAAAAGAAACGCTAACCCGGTGTGAACAGGAAGGTAAGACCTTGTTTGCCAGAGTACATTTTTCCACACCCACCAGACCGTTTCCTATGGGTCAGAGAGGTAGTGGAAAGATGCAGTTCAAAAAAATCTCAGAGGTCTTGCCAAGATGCACAAGGTGGAAGTTCACCCAGGGGCAGAGGGGGGGGAACAGTAATGGAAGATATCGCCCTCGTGGCAGATGAGGCCTGCAGAATCAGGGCTGCAGAGAATCTTTCTTTGGTAGATCCTTTCAGTGCTTCTGAGGGGTGTGCCCAACTGCTCACCTCTGGAGACGGTCAGGGAGTGAGCGTCACTGCATTTCGAAGCCTGGCAAAACATAACCAATGACAAGTGGGTGGCAGGACAATAATATCCAGGGATATATTATTTCCTTTGCCTTTCACATTCCCATAAACAAATCTGTTCCATGACATTATACCCAGTCAAAAGGAACAAGCAACATTAGAAATTCAAAGGTTGCTCAAAAAAAGAGTTCTCCAAGAAGTCCCTGCAGACCAGAGATGATCCGGAACTTACTCCAGATTCTTTTTAGTTCCAAAGAAGACAGGGGACCGGAGACTGATATTGGATCTCAGCAAATTAAACAAATCGGTGAAGAAAACCAAGTTCCAGATGGTAACACTGCAGTCAGTACTTCTCTTCCTGGAAAAAGACAAATTGGATGTGCTGTATAGACCTTCAGGATGCGTACTACCACATTTGAATAAAAAGGTGATCCAGAAGGTCTTGCTTTTCTGGCTAGGAGCCAGTCACTTCCAGTTTTGAGCTCTGCCCTTTGGTCTCACTACAGCCCCCCAGTGTGTTCACCAAGTGCATGGCAGTAGTCGTGGCTCACTTGAGACAGAGGATTCTGGGTGTTTACATATCTGGATGACTGACTGGCTCATAACCGCCTCGACCAGGCATTTCCTGCTACACACCAGGGACTATACACTTCAGCTTTTCTCCTCTCTAGGCATTGCCCATAAATTACGACAAATCTGCTCTAGAGCCATCTCAAAATTTTAATTTTGTAGGAGCTGATGGCAAGACTCCCTCTTGACAGAGTACACGATTTTCGCTTACATTTAAAAATGCTAATCAAGAAATCTCGAGCCAGTGCAAAACAAGTGCTACAAGTTCTGGGGAAAAATGCCAGCATCTGTCATACTTATTCCTCTAGCGCATCTACATATGCAGGTACTTAGGTACTTCACTGGTTACTTTCCACGCAATGGTCAATTCTAGATTTACAAATGTCGCACAAGATCTTCATTGCCAAGTCTTGCAAAATGGATCTAGAGTGGTGGATTCACTGTCCCTCATTTTCTCAAGGTCGTCCCTTCATTCCTTTTCTGCCCCAAGCCACAGTGACCACAGATGCTTATCAGATGGTGGGGGACATTATCTGGGAAAGACAATCCAAGGCTCCTGGCAGGAACATGAGGCTCACCTGCACATAAACATCCTAGAGTGCTGTTGGCATTGCAAGCATTTCAAAATGCACTCCCTCTAGGAACGATAGCAGTTCAGTCAGACAATGTGTCAGTAGTCTCTGTTACATCAACAAACAAGGAGGAACTAGATCTTATCCTCTTTGTCAAGAAGCTCTAAAGGTTTGGCAGTGGACAGCATCCTCCAACCATTTTCTGATTACAATGCACATCCTGGGGAAATCCACTGTGATGGCAGACAAACTGAGCAGGGCCATATTAGGGCCTCACGAGTGGTCCCTCAATCACAATGTAGCAGAAAAGATTTTCCGAAAATGGAGCCACCCTAGCTGTAATCTTTTTGCTTTGCCCACCAATACCAAATGCAGCAAATACTTTGCCCTGATACCTCCTATGGGGGAGTCACCAAGGGATGGAGTTGTTCATGATTGGCCTCTGGGACGTCTACATGCTTTCCCATGAATTCCTCGGATTCCCAAGTTTTTGCAAAAAAGCCAGTATGTTGGAGACCACAATAATCCTGATTGCTCCCCATTGGCCTAGTTAGATCTGGTTTTCCTTCCTACAGCCTCATCTTCTGGAAGAACCATGGATTCTGGACCCAGCTCCAGATCTACTGACGCGTCCATCAGGACTGGGTCATCCCAACCTTCAAAACCTCAAACTGACAGTGTGGCTGCTCCAATTCCCTCAATTGCCAGGTTTCCTCCTCTTTCTTCCCCAGTAAAACCTATCTTGTCCTTCCATAAGAACTCTACACAAAGACTATATAAGAGTAAATGGAATAGGTTTGTAATATGGGCAAGTGACAACCAAATAGACCCCTTTTCTGTTCCTGTACATTCTGTCATGGAATTTTTAGCAAAACTCTTTGCCTGAAGGTGTGGCAGCTTCTACTATTAGAATTCAACTAGCAGAAATCTCATACTACCATGTGGGAGAAAATGACTCCAGTATCATGCCACGCATACTCTGTAAAGCCTTTTTGAAAGGAACTATTGATGATTAGATCCCCTTACAAGAATCTGACTCCTCCATGGAACCTGAATTTTGTTTTAACAAACATCACTTGTTCCCCCTTTGAACCTTCAGCCACATGTGATCTAAAGTTTTTATCTTGGAAAACACACTTTTTAGTGGCTATCACTTCAGCCAGAAGAGTCTCAGAATCACAAGCCTTGTCCACAAAGCCCCCTTACCTGCTTTTCCATTAAGACAGAGTTTCTTTGTGCACTTACCCCTCATTTCTTCCAAAGGTTGTCAGAAGGTAACCTAAGTCAATCTATTGAGCTGCCAGTCTTCTTCCCCAACTTCCAGAACAAAGGTGAGTACTCGTATCTTTTAGACGTACATAGACAACTACACTTTTACTTACACAGAACTTCGGGGTTTAGAAAATCGGACCAACTTTTTGTTTCCTACTCGGAGACAAGAAACGTCAGCCAGTGTCAAAGATTACCTTATCTAGATGGCTCACTCTGTGTATAGCCTACATATACGCCTCTAAGAACAGGTCTTTTCCCTTTCCTGTTAAAGCACACTCCACCAGATTGGTAGCTACATATGCAGCCCATCAAGCAAGATTACACTGGGAAGATATCTGTGCTGTAGCCACATGGGCAAAACTACATACCTTTATTACTCATTACAATGTGGATTTGGCATCCAGGAGTAGAGCTTCCTTTGTTTCTATGGTTCTGAGGAATATTCTTCCATGAGCCATCCAGGAATTAGGTTGCTTGGGACATGGTTCCATCAGTGAGAATAAAGGCGAGATTGACACCAACACATAAAGAAGTTATGTACTTACCATAACATTCCATGTGTGTTGTCCATCTCAATCTTTATTCTCACAACCCACCCTCCATAACCTCCTTCCAGATCTCCTGGGAGACTGAGTGGACATTGGATATTGGATCAGTATAGCCTTAGAGATGCTAACCTTTAACCCTCTGTAACAGTTACTACTGTATATTCTTTTCTGATATTACACATTTATTACTCTCTATATAATTTCTGGATAGGCAGACAATATCTGAGGAAGTAAGGGAACTGCATTATGGATAGGGAAGGAGGCTCACAAACTTTTTTGAAGTCGTCAAGCTTTTGTAATGACCCATCAGTGAGAATAAAGGTCGCGATGGACAACACACATGGAACTTTATGGTAAGTACATAACTTCTTTATTGATGACACTGTAAGTAAATACTATGTGAACAATAATTAATGTACCTTTACCTGCACTAGACAGAGGTCAAATATCACTGCAGTTGTGTTTGCCACTCTGTACGCTTTAAGATGAAATATTTTAATACTTTATATGGAGAATGGTTTTGGAATTATTGACTCAAGTATGAACAAGTGATATTTGACATCTAGAGGTGTCATTGGAATGTAACTGCAGAAACACCTGGAGGCATCACCTGACTGTGAAGCATCCTTGATGCTCTCCCTTCTTATTAGAAACTAAACTGCTGGAAATCTTAAAACCGCACATCCATGTTAACAGGAAAGCTTGGAGCTAGGGACATACCTGTCTGGGACACACAGCCAGAGATTTAAGTTATGTCTCTCTTCATATAGTCCATAAGAGGTACGTCTCAAGTCATTCACTCCAACATTGACTATGAGAAAGTCATAATGGTACTTGTTCTTGAGTGACTTGCATGAATGTGTGATTCATCGGATCCTCGCACCTGATAGGCAGCTGACTGTGACTTTCTTCATTCTAGTGAGGGAGACATCTGTGTGTCTCACTATGGAGTCACCTATGACCAAGACATTTGATGTGCTTTGCCTTAGGGGCTTATTTGTTGAGACATGGGTGTGTGTGTGTGTTGTGTAATGGTTTCTTTTTGCTTAGTGGTGAGTATGGGTAGTATGCATTTGGGAGACCTCTCTTCTTTTGGTAGGCTTTTAGTAAGTTACCTTCTTGTATATGGGTTTATGTATCGTGACCTCATTCTGAGTGAGAGGTGAGGTTTGCATGAGAGGTGACGCGTATATGCTGACGACCTGTTTGATGTCTAGTTTGTTTTTACATGAGAGAATTGACTCCAATTCCACAGTGTATTTGTATTTCTCACATAAGGTGTTAGTTTACTTGAGGAGTAAATGGTTGTCAGTATATATGAAGCAATTGCTGCATTGCCTCAAGAGGCCCATACCAGACAAACTGGCAGGATAAATGATGAGAAATAGCCCATCCATTGTGGCAGGATTTTTCTGAATGTGATATTTGGAGAGGAAGTGGGCTAGCTGGACTTAGGACTTTGCTTAAGTAGTGGGCTAGTTTGACTTGGAGTAGCAAAGGCAGTGGGTGTATAGTAAGTAAGATAAGTGTGAGAATGCTGCTTAGAATGCAACTGAGTTGCTCTTTGCTCAGCAGGGGAGCTTGGGGGTTCTCCTGGAAGATCTCTAGGCAAAAATAGAGATGCCAGGCATTTGCATCTGTACATGGCACTGCTAAACCCTGTTGTACAGTACGCAGCAGTGTGCAAATGTGAGGCTTATAAACAGGCAAATGTAATCCGTTTTTAACACGACTATCAATGGGAAACCACAAACCAAGGCTTTCTGCAGAAATCCCCAACTCAAATGGGTCCTGAGCTACACACGTCTGCCACAAGGGTGCAGGGAGGCCCTTTCACTGTAAGATGGCTGGTATAAGAGCACAGTGATACCTAACAGTCTAGATTCAGCAGGTCTGAATCTAGCCTATAATCCAAGAAAACACTGGTTCCAAATCAAAAACACAAACCAGTCACACAAGGCTCCTATAAAGGCTGTCCCTCCTCAGCAATTGACTGCACGATAGAATCAGCAGAAACCCCAGTTCACATGGGTAAAAATTGAAGTTTAATTCCTCCAGCAAGTGGGCACCAGAGTGAGGCCAATAATAAAAACAAAACAAACAGTTCTGATATTAAACCATCAGATTAAGTGCTTTCATCTTCTTACAGAAGACTTCATCAAAATAAACAGAACCCTTCTCTATACCCATTTTTATAGCACATTACTCATCTTCCATTGGATAAAACATTAATTCAATTAATTAATTATGCAAATAGTGTCAGTAAACTAGAATTAAAAAAAACAGTATTGTTAATAAAGTTATTTGGTGTTCTCTGTATAAAACAGTTTTTTAAAAAACAGTTTTTGTACTTTTAGTACTTTTTAGTATGTATCAAGATATAAATACACATGAAAGGTCTTGTTCAAACCCTAAAACTACTCATAAAGGTAGAACACACAAGAAAACATCCACTACAACACAGGAAACAGTCATAAAAAGTTAACATGGTTTTGCAATAGGCATTGTAATGAATGTGTACACATAATTTATTTTTTAGCTCTTCTAGGCTTAGACACCTTCATTTTTTTTTAAAAAAAACTGTTTTATACAGCAAGCACTAAATAACCTTATTAACAATACTGTTTTTTTTTATTCTAGTTTATTGACACTATTTGCATAATTAATTATTTAATTAATGTTTTATCCACTGGAAGATGAGTAATGTACTATGAAAATGGGTGTAGAGAAGGGGTCTGTTTATTCTGATGAAGTCTTCTGTAAGAAGATGAAAGCGCTTAATATGTTGGTTTAATATCAGAACTGTTTGTTTTGTTTTTGTTTGCCTCACTCTGGTACCCACTTACTGGAGGAATTAAACTTCAATTTTTATCCATGTGAACTGGGGTTTCTGCTGATACTGTCGTGCAGTCAATTGCTGAGGAGGGACAGCCTTTATAGGAACTCTGTGTGACTGAATCTAGCCTATGCTATGTACGGCAATGAAACAATTTCAGAGTGCTGAATACAAAACGGTCTCAAACAGCAAAGATGATGCAGTGTAAATCAATTAAATACAGTTAAAGCGCAGTGCTGGCTTAACAATATAATTATTTTTTTCAGTTGTTTTCAGTGGCTGCCTTGGATTTCAGTACAGATGAATTCTAGAGCTTTGGCTAAATTTGCCAAACATTGAGCAGTTCTGGTAAACTGAATGCAAATCCATGCAAATGCAAAACTTATGTACAGGCAAATTTAAACAGTTTTTAACACAACTACCAATGGGAAAGCCCCAAACTGAGCCTTTCTCCAGCAGTCCCCAGCTCAGTTGGGTCTTGAGCTATGCAATTCTGCAGCAGGGATTCAGGGAGACGCTCTTAATGTAAGATGGCTGGTTTAAGAGCACATTGATACCAAACAGTCTAAATTCAGCACATCTGAATCTAGCCTATGTTATGTAAGGCAAGGAAACACAATTCCTAGATGGGAAGGAGTAGGGGAGAGCCACTTAAAGGTAAAAGTGAGAATGGTTAGTAGTATACTATTAGCTGACCTGCAGTTGTACCACCCTCTGCACAAACTGGCAACTGTTTGAGCAGCTGTGAACAGTGGCCGACTTTGCATAGCATTTTGTTATAGAGGATTTTAAACTGAAGAGGTTTGCTTATATGCAAGGCACTGGGAACCGCATATGTATGATGCACAAATGTGAGGCTTTTATACCAGCAGAATGAAAGACTTTTACAAAGTTAAACCCTCAAGCCAGTCAGATAAAAATGCAACAAACTTTCGACCAGTCGTTCCCAACTTGGATGGGTTGAATTCCGCTCTCTGCCCCCACCAGAGTGCAAAAGAACCTTCTAAATGTAAAACAAACTGGTTTTGAGCTCAAGTGCAGTAACAGATGCTTTACAACAAAAGTCAGGTTTCCTGCAGTATCAGGAATTCTTGAAAATAAGTTCACTAGCCCTGAGAAATGTACACAACACACAAACTTTGCAAAACTTAGAAATATTTTTGCAGACTCTGGAGAACTTTGGCAAACTCAGAACAGCTGTTGCAGTATTGGAGGATGTTAGGAAGTATCAGAATACTGTTACAACCTCAGAGCAGTATAGTAACAAACAGATGGAGTTTCTTTAACAAGTGCAGGCTGAAAAACAGTGATAAATTCAACAAAGTCAAAAATGCAGCACATAAGTGTTAAATAGCACTAAGACAGAGCAAGTGCAAAAAATAAATAAATAAATACATCAGCTTTGTAGGTCCAGATGGTTTTAGAAGCAATCCACGTCTTGTAGTCACAGATGTCCACGCTAGGCTCAAGGAAGCCCTAAATAAATGAGCCCATAATGGATAAGTACAATAATTATAATTAAGATTCATATGTAATACTAGGCTAGATGTCCTTATGGGCCAGTTAACCTTAAGCAGTTTCCCTTACAAGGGTGAGAATCAAACCATTGTACCTTGTTTCTTTTTGGTATGCTCATTAACTGTTATGCCAACACCCAACTCCAAAAACTCAGGAGTGCAGCAGCATCAGTAATTGATCTACCAGGTGTGGGAATAGAACTCAGCCTTCTGCATCAATGGAGCCAGAGTGACTAGCAATCTTCAGTACTTTCTTGCTGCCAAGTGCAGATGCATCTCTGAAGCTTCTGTGGAGCATCAGTTAGCCAAGGAATCCTGTCAGATAAGACCCCTTTGGGGGGTGCCCTTCCACACACACAAATAAATATTTTATTTTCGTTGTTTACAGTGTTTTAAGAATTTTCCATGTATCATTTTAAGCTTACTGGCTTTTCAGTCAAGTTGGTATTCGTTGATTGCAGTTCTTTTTCCCTAGGAACTGCTTTCTAGCAGTAGAGTATTATTTCGTGCCCTAGGGCTTATTTTGTTATTTTAGGTTTATTTTAGTATTTTCGACAGTAGGAAAGTACTTTCTTGTGGAAAAAAAAACATTAATGTATGAATGCTTATATTTGCATAGTGTTTACTTATTTTTTTTTGTATGGATTTATAAGACATCTTATTTCCGAAAATCTGAATCCATATTGACAGAGATGTTTTGTATGCTGCTTGTGTAACATTGTTTTTGGGGAATTTTTACCTTTCTATAAAGGTTGCATGCCATTTGTGCTTTCTTGTGACAGCTTTCGAATATTACAGGCATAGCTTACTGACAGTCAGACTTCTTCCCTGACTACAGTATGGATACTTACCCTGGTCCTGCTGATCCTTCTACAAATGTACCTAAAAAGAAAAAGGCAGTTAAAGCAGGAGTCCTTGCATTCTATGTGGGTTCATTCAGTATCTCAGCCGATATGGGGAAGACTCTGCAGTAGTCACTGCCAAGTTCCTCAGACCATTATCCTGTTTCTTTAAATCCCTCTGATGTAGCTTTGCTTGCAACTATGGACTGGAAGTCCAACACATCCTCTGCTGCTGTTCCAGTATCCTGATTGGGCATCAGAGAGCCTTCCATCTTAGGTTCAGGAAATACCTTAAGAAGTCTTCTCGGGTGCCAGGGAAAAGAGACCTCTTACTAGCAATGATATGTTTTCAGCTAGCCATTCTTCCCTTAGGGAAGTTCCTAGAAAAAAGAAACAACAAAGCAGTTACATATAAAGCAGGGAGATGGTTTCTGTGGATAAAATGTTTTTTTTTTTTTTGTACATTGACCAGGAAATTATTACAGTCAGTCAGTTCTGGGTGCTGTATGCCACCTCCTAAAGTTGTGCCCATTCTTCACGGGAAGAAAATGTTCTTTCAGATGTTGACAAAGATAGGGTTATGCCACCTCAGGATTCAAAAGTCCAAGACGCTGATTCTGTGGATAGTGAGCCTGAAGTTGACAGATGGAGGCTTTCTCTTCTGCTGAAACCATTACCAGACTAAGGGATGTAGTTTCCACTGAGTTTAGCAGATGATATAACTTACTTGAACAAGAAGCCCCCGATATTGCACACATTTCTTTTAGTCTGCCAGCCTTGGAGGCTGCCTTTAAAGCTGCCTGTAATGCTCTTGATTCTCTCCCATCAATTCCAAAGAAAGCAGCTACATTGTGTAGTGTGTCTCAAGCTAACAAATCTTTATTCAAATCTTGGTGCCAATGTAGCTGTAATTGCATCTATGGCTGTGCAGCAAGAAAATTCCCTTCCACTTCCAACCCAGTTCCTGGTGATAAGGAGGGTAAATGATTGAACAGACAGGATAAGATCATTTTTTCTTGAATTCTAGCCTTCAGAATCCTTAATTACCAGGGATGTGTGTGGAAGTTTATTTTAAAGTATGCTAATAGCTTAGGAGAGTTTCTGCTTCTGTGACCCCTAATGATAAGTCTTATAGGAATCAGATTGTGTCTAGCCTGTCTGAAGTTTACAAATCCGCGTTAAGTGTGTATGATTGTACTGATAATGTTTGCAGAGTTTTGGCATCAGCTACTGTTTTAAGGAGATTTGTTTGGGTACATAACCAAATGTTTCAGATGAGATCATCTCTGATTTTGAGTATCCCTCTAGATACAGAGGTTTTATTTTGGCCAGTTGCTGCATAGGTAATCAAACAATGGGATGAGAGAGGTAAATTAATGTAGATAGATTCCAGGATTTTAAATCCCCAGGTTCTTCTCTTTGAAAAATTATATCGAATTTAAAGGGCAAAACAAGCAAAGAGCACAGCCTAATACTAAGCAAGCTCCCAAGAAATGTCAGGAGGGAACCACTTCCAAATCCTCAAAAAATTATCAGATTTCTCAAAAAAGGGTTAAGCACTACATTGACTGTGCCAGGGACCTGGTCACCTTTCCCCTACGTTTCTCTTCCCCTGTCACAGAATCTGACCCTCCATATCCTGGCTTGGTGTCAGATAATTTCAGATGGATTGATTTTGAAGGTGATCAGAAGGGTTACAGATGACAATGGATAAAATTTCTCCCCCCTTTTAGAGGGATCCCTTTTCAGTCCTTCCCCTAATCAAGCAGAATCATTTCCCCAGGTGTTCCCACATGCGTTAAGTCAGGAGTGGTAGAATGAGTTCCTGCAGAAGACATTGGAAAGGGCCATTATTCCAGAATGTTTCTGGTCAAAAAGGAGCACTCACAGAGACTAGTTTTGGAGCTCTCCTTTCTGAATTTGTAAAAGTTCCAAAATTTAAGATGTTAATCCTTCTAACTGTGATAGTACTTTTCACTTCTCCTAGACAGCTGTGTTATGGTAACTTAAGAGCTCAGAGATGCTTACCATCACATTCCTATTGCACACATACATTTTCAGGAGATGCTGAAGAATTTGTGTATCTGGGTCACATCATCCATTCTTACTCTTTAGGCTGTCTGCTTCACCAAGAGTGGTACAAAGTATCTAGCCTCAATGGTCGTCCATTACAGACTACAAGTTACCAAAATTGTTCCTTATTTAGATGACTTGCTTATCTGTACAGTCTTTGCCCAGTTGCCAGGAATCCTTAACACAGGTTACTTCTGTCCTCATTGATCTGGGATTTCAGGTAAACTTGCAGAAATCCTCCCTGACTCTGTCATGCAGGATTGTATTTGTAGGGTGCCTTATAGACACTCAAATGCAAAAAGCCTTTTACCTTGGGATGAGGTAGACATAGATCAGTAATATTTCTGAACTTTTATAGGCTGTCCCACGCTTCAGACAGAATTCCTAAGGATTCTAGGCTTTATGGCTTCTATGATCTCCATGATGCATTTGCCTGATTGCACATGAGAAAGATTCAGTGATGTCTCAAAAATACTTGGAACCAGCATATACACCTTCCTTGGATCCACTCACATAAGACAAGGGGAATTTGATACACCCCAGCATCAAACAATGTCAGCTAACTACCTGGCTGGTTCAATTTTGATATCCTTGTGTGTAGTAGGTACTAAATGAGTCAAGAAAGTATGCTTATTAGAAAGTTATATATTGGCAAATGGAAAAGCTTTTCTAGTTGGAGTCTGCCCAAATAACCAGGGTCCCATTATGGATTTCATACCCGTGGTAGTCAAATATTTGTTTTGAATTACTGTCTTCTGGACTTTATGCCTCTGTCAGGATGCATCTTGCAGCCATTTGAGCTTTCCTACCCGGGAATCCTCCTCTTTCTTCTGTCTTTGTGGTTAAACATTTTTTGAAGGGGGTCTTGCACATTAGAACCCCCCCCCCCAAAAAAAAAAAAACAAAAAACAAATTCCTTCCTCATGATGTCTCACTTTTGTGCTGGAAAACAGTCCTTTGTTACTTTTGAATTTGCTTTTTTGGCTGATTTGAGGTTCATTACTCAGAAAACTGTTCTTATATTATGACATCTGCAGGAAGAATATGTGAGTTGCGGGTACTTATGGTGGGGAACACTGTCTGGTTTTCCATAGGGATTAGGTCACTCTGTGGATTAACCCCTCATTTATGCTTAAGCATGCCTGAGTTCACTTTGAATTAAGCCATCTATCTCCATGTTTTATTTCCAGACTATAAAACCTAGGGAAAAGAGATTTTTCATGCCTTGGATGTGCATTGACAGTTCTGGTACTATCTTGATAGGACCAGGTCCTTCAGGAAGGCTGACCATCTGTTTATTTCCCATTCTAGGACTAAGAAAGGTTAGCCTGTGTCTAAACAGACCATTTCAAGATGGTTGTCCTTAGCTATTGTGTTTTGTTACTCCCACCATGGCAAAACTATTCCAGTCAGAGTTGAGGTCCATTATACCAGGGCCTTATCTTCTTTGATGGCATACTGGAAAGGGGTAGACTTTAGAAGCATTCTAGAGGCAGCAACTTGGTCCTCCATCTATACATTTACAAAGCACTGCAAACTAGATTCCTTTTCCAGGTCCAGAGTAAGCTTTGCAAGAACCATTCTCCTGGACCTTTATCTTTCCTCCTCCCAGGTAGGGTAAGCTTTGGTAGTCTAAACATAAGCTACTGCAGCAGTGAGAATAATGAAAATAGTGCAGTTGTGCAAGTTTCACTTACCCCGAACAGTAGACAATTGAATTCTTCACTGTTGCAGTATCCATACCCACCATCCCCTTTTGTTTTATTTGTGTGTGTGTGTGTGTGTGTGTGTGTGTGTGTGTGTGTGTGTGTGTGTGTGTGTGTGTGTGTGTGTGTATATATATATATATATATATATATATATTTTTTTTTTTATATATATACAATACATAGTTTGAATGGGTTACAATTTTTGTTGCTCCTGTTGTTTTGGCTGTGGTGGGTCTATTGTGACTTTTTGATTCAGGATGCATTCCCTTTTTTCTCTGACTGTTTTTGTAGTTCCCTTCAAAGGGGATTAGCATATAGTGTGACTGTGTGGGAGAGGGTTAGAGCTGATGCTGCACTTGATCATAGGCTAATGCAGCAGTGATGGATTCAAACCTCTACTGTTAAGGATCAAGTGCAACTTACACAACTGTACTTTTTGTCTTCCTCTAGTTGGGCTACATGTCACTGCCTTATTGCTTTACTGTAGTAGTCTTGCAGTCTGACTTCACAGGGTTTTTGACACCCCCCCCCCATCATCTACCTTGTCACTAATACTATTTTTAAGTGATTGTTGGAATTGACAAACGTGTTTAAGTAATTAATTACCTTACTGGAGAAAGGTTCTTAGTTGCACAGCATTTTGAGTAAAAGGGGACAGGTCTGGTAGCCTGGGAAAGTTTTAGATGCCATTTTGTCTGCATCCTGCCATATTCAGTTTTGAATGTGATTTTTATGGAATTGCATTCCAGACCTGTCTTTATAGAGGCATTTGTGTATTTTTCACAATGGCCATCACAGGAGACAAGTGCATCTGGACAACTATATCCTGAGGCTACAAAGTCCATTTCTCTCCTTCCCCTAGCCATAGTCTTTCTGTCCCAGATGTCCCAACCTATCAGAAACAGTTCCCCTATTTTTTTTTCTGTTCTTTCTCAAAAGTAACGATCTTCTTAATCTACTACCTTTTAACCTACTTACCTTTACTGTGAACAGTCGTGGCTGATACTTTTTCAGCTGGCCTCTCTGCTCCGCTGCTCTATCCTGCTCCGTTCGCCCTGCGGGCTCACTCCGCTCCCCTACCCTGCCCCCAATTTCCACCCGCCCCAATACTCCTACATTTATTCCTCCTCTTACAACCCCTCCCTCCCCACCAGCCTATCCTCTTCCACTAACTACTCCACCCTCCAACCAATCCAAACTCTCTATCACTCCCCCTCCTATCCTATTCTCATATTACCCTCACCTTTATCCACATCTAACAAACTTCTTCTATCATGCTCTCTGTCTCTCCCTCCTCACATCCTCACCTCAACATCTATGCTCATTTTTCTTCTACTTCCTCTTTACCATGCCACCTCCTACACTAACTCCCATCCACATCCACCACCTCTATTCCCTCATCCTTCCCTCTCTGCCCATTTCCACAACATCTCAGCCTCCTTAATTCCCTCCCACCCTATCCTTCTCTTAAAAGTAAAACTTTTCTCAAGCACCACTAAATACTGCAAACCCAAACCTACTCTCTACCAGCCATCTTTATCTAAACATAAACCTTACAAACACATTCCCCTTCTCATACACCTTTGCTTAGCTGGTGACATTCACCCCAATCCAGGACCAAACTGCTGTCCTACAAACCACCCTTACAGCCACAACAAATCCTCCAATAAATACCCCAGATTCCTCACCATTAATGCCCAAAGCATAACTAATAAATTAACCCACTTCCACGCCTGGCTCAATCACTACTCACCTGACATTGTAGCCATCTCCGAAACCTGGCTAAAACCCCACATAAGCGACTCTGAATTCCTTCCCCCTGGATTTCTAGCCCTCCGTTCTGACCGACAAAATCGCAGAGGTGATGGTGTAGCCCTAATCTACTCCAACTACTTGTCCATCACTCCATATCCAAATCCCATTCCTTCTTTCAGTAATGCTGAACCTGTAATTGGACTACTAAAACTGAACAACCATAAGAGCATCTGTATCATATCACTCTGTATTCCTCCTGGTAATAACACTAACATCCTGGAAGATATCCTGTCCTGGACCTCCTCCAACATTAAGCTAGAAACCTATATCATGGGAGACATAAATATAGACTGGAACAAAATTATTCACCATAATCCCTCCATATCAGTCAATCTCTTTAACTTTACTCAACTTACAAACTCTATTTCGAGACCAAACAAAAAAAAAACCCAGGCTCCATACTAGACTGGATGCTCGTATCCCATCCTAACAAAGTCTTAGAATCTGGTGTCATTCCTGACCCATTAGGAGACCACCTCCCTACCTTCATCCATCGGGCTACTCCCATTTCCACACACTCCCATCATTTTATTCAAACCCGTAACCTCTCTAACTTCAACCCTACTACTTTCTCTGATTCCCTTAAGCTAACTAATTGGAACCCCTTAAAAACTCTTCCTTTAGATGCTGCCGTTGATTACTTCAACTCTACATTCCTAACTATACTTAACTCCCTTGCACCTATAAGAACAAAAAGAGTTAAAACAAAAACCACCCCATGGCTCGCAAAGGACACCAAAAAATTATGCTACAAACAGATAAAACCTGGAAAGTTTACCTCCACCTTAACCAACCAGAAATCTTTCTTAAATATAAACAACTGAGAAACCAAGCCAAAAAACTAGTAATTAAAGACAAAAAGTTCTACTACTTCAAACTACAAGCAAATTGCACAAAAAACCCCAAACAGTTCTGGAACTCCATAAACTCCCTCCTAAAACCTGGTACTGAAAACAACCTTTGTCCTGACACTAGCAAATCTGACCTTGAAATTGCCACAATGTTTAATACCTTCTTTACCTCTTCTATTACTGAACTAACCAAGACTTTTACCAATAATAACCCTCCACCACCTACTGCTCAAACCTCCCCCCCCCCCCCACTTTTGAACTTAAACCCATCTCCACCAACCTAATAAAAAATCTCCTAGCTAAATTAAAGCCATGCTCCAGTGCCCCCGACAACATTCCTTCCTCCTTCCTAAAAATAGCCTCTGACAGTATTGCCCACCCTGTCAGCATACTAATCAATAGATCATTACTTGAATCCTATGTTCCCAAACTATGGCGCTCTGCTTTTACTCTTCCACTCCACAAGGGTGGCAAAAATTGTAACACCTCCAATTTCCGTCCCATAGCCATCCTCTCCCCTATCTCCAAAATTCTGGAAAAATGTATCCACCTGCAACTCTTACCATTCCTTACCAAGCACCAACTACTCTCCCCTACCCAACACGGCTTCCGTCCAGGGCACAGTACCAACTCTGCCCTAATCTCCTTCTTACATTCTGTTAATTCAGCTCGCGACTGCGGTAACATAGTATCCTCTGTTCTGCTAAACTTATCTAAAGCCTTTGCTACTATCTTCCATAGTCACCTACTAAACCATCTGTCTAACCTCAACATCTCCCATAAAACTCTTTCCTGGTTCTCCAGCTACCTTTCTGATAGGTCCCAAGCCGTGAAGTGGGACCAGGCCACCTCCACTTTCCTCCCAACCCCTACTGGAGTACCCCAAGGTTCAATTCTTGGCCCTTTGTTATTTAATATCTTTATTAACAACTTCCACAAAGCCATACCTAATACCAAAATTGTGCAATACGCTGATGATTCCACTTTAATCTGCTATGCCTCTAACCTAAAAGATCTCCAATTTCTAACCCAAACTGCTTTCTCTACCACCGAAAATTGGATGCTACAAAACCACCTCTCACTTAATGCCAACAAAACTAAGATCCTTCAAAATCCTTCCCTATTGACAAAAACTTATTCCAAATCACCAGCCATAACAACTCCATTATCGAAGTCATACCCTCCGCCAAACTTCTTGTTGTAACCATTGATGAACACCTTAAATTTAACAATCACATCCAGCAAAATATCAAGAAAACCCACATAAAACTTGGCCTACTTTATAGAAACAATCACTTCCTCTCTCCTTCCTCTAGAGTAACTCTCGCCACAACCTATCTACTTCCCTCTCTCCTGTATGGAGCTCCTCTCCTCACTAATCTATCTTCCACACTCAACTCCAAATTGGAAGTATGTTACAATAAAATAGCCAGATTCGCCACAAATGCCAAATCCTCCACTCATCACTGCACCTCCCTACACTCACTAAACTGGCTTGAACTCCCCAATATACTACTCCTTCACCAAATCACCACTGCCCACAAACTATTCTTCCAACCTACTAACTGCCCTGCACTTTCCAATATTCTGCAACCTTGCAACCCCCTCAGACCCCTTAGATCTACCCACCAAAACTTGATCACCATCCATAAACCCAAGCGCCCTGCTGACCAGCTTCTGCTATCTTATTCCCTAACTAAAAAATGGAATGCTCTGCCCCCCACACTGAGGACCTGTGAAAACCTTAAAAATTTCAAAACTCAACTTCATTCCTATCTCTATCTAAACAGGAAATGCAATTGTACTCTCCCCCCATTCCTCTCAATCTCTCCTCTTCCTTTTCTCCTGACTAACCTTTCTACCTTCCTAACCTCACTTTAATTTGTTAATGTAACCAATCAGCAAAATCTAGCCATGGTACTATATGCCTGTTTACACCTGAATCTATAATGTTTATTTGTTTTCTCACTCCTGTAAATGCCTCCTGTTGCTTGCATTACCAACTTCATTTGTAATTATGCATGTTATCAAACTTTAATGTGGAGCTCTATTGCCCGAGCCCTCTCTAAATGTATTCATGTACTTAAACTTTTTATTGTGTAGCTTTTTCTCCCCGAGCTTCCACTAAAAGTAGGCTCACTTAACCCAGTGTACTGAATTGTAAATATTTTTTTTCTATTTTCTATTTTAGACTGCTACCTGTTTTGTATTCCTTAATTTCTTTGTTAATTAATCTTGAAGTTCTGTTTTGTGGAGCTTTTCTCCCCGGGCCTCCACTGAAAATGGGCTCCCCAGGCCCAGTGGACCTCCCCGGTCATCAAACTGAAATAAATAAATAAAATAAACACGTGGCTAGAAAAGAGATGCTCAACATTCTCTAAAAGTGGGTCATCCAGGAGATATTACCCACCCAGGAAAACCTAGGTATCTACTCAGGAGTCTTTTTAGAGCTAAAGAAAACAAAGAACTTCAGGCCAGTGAGTTTTTCCTGATAATCGTGGTGCAGTTGATCTTTCCATGTATATCTGAATGAGACTGAATGTGCTTAGTACCTTTAACATGCCCGTCTTCACATTAGAGTAAATATGGTGTCTTGGAGGTTTCTGTGCTTCTGAGCAAGAGCCAGTCATACCAGTTCTGAAAGCTGCCAATTTGGTGTACCACAGCCCCAGAATGTCCACCAAGTGCCTGCTAGTCATTTCAGCAAACCAAAAGGTGCAAGATGCCAGGGAATTTTCACATTTGGATGACTGGCTTCTAGTTGCTACAAAAGTGGACAGTCTTATAGCAACGAGGCCTTCACTCAACATTATTTAAATTCTTGGGAATTGCATTAAACATTGCAAAGGTACAGTTGATACCCGTTCAGATGCTCACATTCAACATGGTGTTGCTGAGCCAAAGGCCTTGTGTCTACCCTTAGAATGGATTTTACCCTTTGGAAATACTGTTCGGCCAGTACTTGAGGACCAAATTGTTCTGGCTGTTTGCATCAGGGCCTTGGGATTTCCAGAATGCACAGTCCTAATGGTCCTTTGTGCAATATTTCATAGAATAATACTACAGTGGAGCGCTCATAACCTTTTGGGTCAGTTTTTTTCTAAAAGTGCAGCAAGCATTTGAACTGATAGCTGCAAGACTCCAGTCTTTTTTCTGGGCAGAGCCTTACAAACTCCCAGTCTGACAGTTGCTCTCACCATGAACATCATGTCTTGGTATAGGGAAGTATATTTTTAGAGGCAGACAGCCCAAGGTTTATAGCCACAGACTGTAGCCAGTCTGTACATAACTGTTTTAGGGGTACGGGAAGTGCTCACTTTGTTGGTATTTCAGGACTCCTTCCCCCAAGATGCAGATGTTCATCGTGTTTCACTGTTGCAGTCATTACACTTGGGTTATAATGCTGGCAGGCAACCCACAGTCAGCCCGAGTTCCAAAGTCTAGGTCCGGTATCAGTTGCTGTTGCTTCTTCCCTGACGTCAGTGCGCCAGGGGTATAAAAGATGCAACCGACGCCATTTTCTTCAGTCTTTCTTGCCGCGTGCTGCCCGATGCAGAAGCAGTTCGCAAGTGCCGGTCGGCCAACTCCTGAGATTTTCGAAATAGAGTTTCAGAACTGAAGTCTTCAATAAAGCTAAGTACCCCTTTGGGGAAACTTTTTCTTGCTCCAGACCGATGTCAGTAAAAGTTAACAATTGTATTTCTTGTGGGAAGCAAATACCTCATAAGGACTTTCACTCTTACTGTATTCCTTGCCTAGGCCCTGACCACAAAGTTACTAGTTGTCAGTTTTGTGCTAGAGTCAACAAACACACTATTAAACGTCTGTTTGATTTTGCATTACATTACTTTGGCCGAAGGTTTAACTATATAATGTCGTCGGAACAACCGACGACCGGAATTCATAAAAAAGGCAAAGACAAGGAAAAGGACAGGCATCCGAGGTCCAAAACCGATGACGAAGCTTCTTCTAGGCCAGTCGCCGGTTCTCAGTGAGACGCTTTCGCAGCCCCTGACATCCGCTACCTCAGAGCCACAGGCCATATCCGACTCCCACGTGGAGACAACTAGGCCTCTGGATACTCAAGGTATTGGGCCTATGGAAAATATTCCCTCAGATGGGTCCAGAGTCGCTGAGCAGGCATTGGCTTTTGAGGGTATTTTCAGACCTTCACAGCTTACTATTAAATCCTCTGCAGCAGCCAAGGTACAGTCAAAGACACCATTAAAGACAAGGAAACAAGTACTGCATTCTCATGGACAGTCATCCATGCCAAAGAAACAGATGCTTAAAATGGCCGAAGACTTAATTACTTTGATCAGAGGTTCCCATCCCCCTCCTGATAAAAGGCCTAGGCAAGACACTGACTATGATTCCTCTGACCAGGTTTCCATTTCCTCTGATTCCTCTTCAGATCAGGGCTGTTCTCTTCCTCCCTGTGAGGACTCTGATGCTGAAGAATCTTTACCTTCAGCTTCTCCGCCTGAGGATTACTCTTTTGGGTGAACTCTGCACACCATGAGGGAACATTTCCACTGGGAGAGCCAGGATTATTCAGAATCCAAGAAAAGGCTCAGAGATTTTCTTTTACTGCCTCAACACAGGCCCCTGGCTATCCCCCTGTGCTTGATATTGTTGATGATGTTTTCTCTGAATCCAGTCTGTCTCCTGATTCTTTACCCCTGCACCAGTCAAGCCAGACTGGTATTACAGGGTCCCTGACTCTCATAAATTTCTTTATAAAAACCCTGGCTGCTGACCCTGAAACAATTTTTCTGGGTCCCAAAGGGTTTAAGGCTTCCACTGCTAAAAGCCCTGTTCCCTCTTATAGGTATTCTAGAGCTCTGGATAGATGGGGGGAAAAAGTTTACACTTCTGCTACTTTAGCTGTAAGGGCTTTAAACTGCCAGTTTCACATGCTTAAATATTAACAGTACCTCATGTTTTTGTTAAAACAGAAAATGCTTACAAATTCAGAAAATCCTGACAATAAGGAAATGCAGGAATTATTGCATGCAGCTGAGCAAGTGGGAAAGCATGCTCTGCATGCAATGTGGTTTTGATTCATTAGAGGCTTCTTGCAGAGCCGCAGTTACAGGCTCTGTCATTCGAAGGCATGCTTGGTTGAAAGAACAAAGTTTACCTGAACATGTTAAAGTAAAATTATTGGATGCTCCACTACAGCATGATACTTTGTTTGGTGTTAAGGCAGAAGAGGTGTTAAAGAAAATGGAGGATAAAGCAAAATCTATGCCGACAGTAAAGGATTTCTTACAGGTTCAACCACCTAGGTTTAGTAGAAACTGGTCTTCAAAAAATTGGTCCTTTCAGGTGTCAGACAGGCCACAAAGAGGCAGATACAGACCCCTAGAGGCAGATCTCAGCCCCAAGGCTCCTACAGACCTAAACAATGGGGTGCTTCTGCCCCCAAAGGAGGAGAAAACAAATCACAACCTTATAGGAAACAGTCCCAATGACTTTCCTCTACAAAGGCCAAGCACTTACCTTTTGGCAGCACCCCTAGGGGAAAGCTAGCACTTTTCGCACAAAAATGGCACATAATCACCCAGGACAAATGGGTACTGAATATAGTTTCTCAGGGTTACAGGTTCCACTTTCACACCCTTCCAAAATCAAAAGGTATGCCGGACCTGCCACAAAACCAATGGGCAGAGGCACAAAAGGAAATTGCTGCTCTCATGGACATGGGAGCTATTCAGAGAGTACCACTGCAAGAACAGGGACAAGGATTTTACTCAAGACTCTTCCTGGTACCCAGAAAGGACAAAGCCTGGAGACCAATGCTGGACTTGTCAATCCTAAATACTTTCCTGGATGTTCCAAAATTCAAAATGTTAACACTGCAGCCATGCTGGGCAAGAAGACTTGGCTAGTTACTTTGGACCTCAAGGAGGCATACCTGCATGTCCCAGTCAGACAGTCTTGCAGAAGATACCTCAGATTCATAGCTGGCACAATGCATTACAAATTCTCTGCACTGCCCTTTGGGTTATCTACTGCACCCAGGGTCTTCACAAAATGCCTGGCACCAGTAATTGCATTTTGCAGACAAAGAGGAATTCAAATGTATCCCTACTTGGACGACTGCCTTATTCAAGCAGAGAGCAAGGACATTCTACTAAAGCATCTGGCGTTTGTAAAAAGATTATTAATTTGCCTAGGGTACACAGTAAACGAAAAGAAATCAAAACTAGTGCCCTCTCAAGAGATAATATTCCTGGGTGCAAGCTTTAAATACAACTGCCCAGATGGCTTATCTCACACCAGACAAAGGCAACTGACTCATTACTTTCAAATGATGGCAACAAAGACCCAGCTCCCTGCAAGAAAAATTCTGCAGGCCCTGGGATTCATGGCATCCTGCATTCTACTAATTCCATATGTAAGACTGCATATGAGGAAACTACAATGTTATCTAAAAAGTGTTTGGACTCGACATTGCCAGAGCCTGGAAACAATAGTAACTATAATTCCCTGTCTACAACAGGAGTTTCGATGGTGGTCCAGGGCCTGTCACCACAACAAGGGACAGGCCCTTCACCTTACCCACAGCCAGGCAGACAATAACAACGGATGCATCGGATTATGCCTGGGGGGCACACGTGGCAGGAAAATGTATTCAGGGCACGTGGCCCAAGGAACAAATGCATCTTCACATCAATCAAAAAGAGATGCTAGCTGTACAGAATGCCCTGACAGCCTTCAAGGATGTACTACATCCAGGACAACTATTACTAAAGACGGACAACACCATAGTTATGTGGTACATAAGCAAGCAAGGGGGCACACATTCCTACCCCTCTGCAGGCAAGCCATGACTCTGTGGAGCACAGCACTGACCTATCAAGTACATCTGCAGGCACAATTCCTGCCAGGAAAGAAAAATACACTGGCAGACGAACTAAGCAGAAATGTCATGGATCCGCATGAATGGAAACTAAATCCACAGGTCTTCAGCATGATAACAAGGAAATGGGGACGCTCAGACATAGATCTTTTTGCCTCCCCTCACAACTGCCAACTACAGAAATTCTGCACAAGAACTTATCAGTCACAAGCATGGAAAGTGGATGCTCTTTCATTCAGCTGGAAAACCCTGACAGTTTATGCCTTCCCTCCACTGCCTCTTCTTCCCAAGGTACTCCTAAAAGTCAGACAAGAGAAGCCAAAAATTATCCTGATTGCCCCAGACTGGCCACGCCAGCACTGGTACCCAATCCTAAAGAGTTTGTCTCAAGGCCCAGACGTGGCCTTTACCTCAAAATCCTCATCTTCTGACTCAACAAAACAATCATATTCTACACAGTCAGCTCAGAACCTTAAATCTGGTTGCATGGCAGATAATATAGTCACTCAGACCACACCTCTCTCTAAAGCTGTTATGGATGTCATTTTAGAAGCCAGGAGGCCCAGCACTAGGAAATCTTATGTAGAAAAATGGAAGAGATTCTGTGCTTGGAACCAGGCACAAGGACTTCGAACCACTTGTTGCAAATATACCTCAGATTTTACAATACCTAAATGAGATGCTGGACAAAGGCCTATCCTTTTCATCTATTAAGATCCATGCCTCTGCCATTTCAGCTCATTACAATATGGAACCTCCTATTTTTTCACATCCACTGCTAAGGCAGTACCTCAGAGGGGCAAGAAACATAAGACTCCCAAGGAGAGCACCAATACCTACTTGGGACCTCAATTTTGTATTAGAAAAGCTCACACTGCCTCCTTTTGATCCAGCCAACACAGCTGATATAAAATTCTTATCATGGAAAACTGCTCTGCTCCTAGCAATAACTTCAGCAAGAAGAGTCTCAGAGTTACAGGCATTAATGGTAGTGGAACCTTTCATCATTTTTCATCAGGACAGGGTCTCTCTAACGACAAACCCAACATTTATGCCAAAGGTGGTTTCCAGTGTGGCTCTTAACCAAACCATTCATTTGCCAACTTTCTATCCAAATCCCCAGAATAAAGGGGAGAGGCTTCTGCACACTTTGGATATACACAGACAGCTATGATTCTACTTGGACAAAACAAAAGCTTTCAGAAAAACTGAGCAACTGTTTGTAGTTTATGCTGCACGATCACAAGGAAAGCCTATCTCAAACATCCAATTTCAAAATGGATAGGACACTGCATTCGATTCTGCTATGCGCAACCTGGCAAATCAGTGCCTAAGGGCATAAGGCCACATTCTACCAGAGCAGCAGCCACTTCAGCAGCCTTTCTCAGAGGAGTACCAACCAAAGACATTTTAGAAGCTGCAACCTGGAGTTCAGTGCACACTTTCACCAAGCACTACCACTTACCTCTCTACTCTAAATCCAGAGCAGGCTTTGCCACTGCAGATCTGCAGGGCCTGGTAGCCTCTCTTAATCCTATTTAGGCCCAGCCACCCAACCTCAGCTTTGGGATTCAACCCAAGTGTAATGACTGCAACAGTGAAACACGATGAACATAGTAGAGTTGTGTAACTACCATAAATGTAGATGTTCAAGTATATTCACTGTTGCAGTCCAGGTTACCCACCTGCCATCCCCCTTTTAATTGCTGGGACCTTTCTGTACTTCTCAACTCTACAACCTATGTGATGTATTTGCTTGTAGATGAAGGAAATGTTTATTTTAGTACATGCATGTTTTTTGGCATAATTTTTTCCAGCCTTTCCTATTTGGGGGCACCTGACATCTGGGGCAAGAAAAACTGAAGAAAAAGCGTCGGTTGCATCTTTTATACCCCTAGCACACTGACGTCAGGGAAGAGGCGACAGCAACCGACGCCGGACCTAGACTTTGGAACTCAGGCCAACTGCGGGTAGCCTGCCAGCAGGATAACCCAAGTGTAATGACTGCAACAGTGAATACACTCGAGCATCTACATTTATGGTAGGTACACAACTGTACTTTTCTTTCTACACCCACAACATGACTGTAGAGCTCTATGCATCAGTAAGCAGGTAGGAACTCACTCCCACCCTTTATGTTGGTGTGGAGTGTGCTGTGAGAGTATGGGAAAGGGCTATTCCTACAGATCCAATAGCCAGTTACACCCTATGAGAGGCCAACTCTTGAGCTAATTAGCTCAGTCATCATCTTCTGATACCACACAAGTGGTTTTTGAGCCAGTCTGCATCCCTAGCCAATGCCAGCAACTTTTTTTACCTTATTTTCTGCAGAAGAATGTTCCCAAAATGCAGTTATTCAAAGATGGTCTCTAGGACACATCTGTGCTTTTCCCCCAAGTTTCTGCTAAAGGACAGATTGTACTAATCAAAAGTCATTGTCATAGCACTGTAATGCTCCTGAAAAGTCTGGTTCCCCCTGCTGTGGGCACAGTTAAGGCCCTTCAACACCCTCCTGACACATCTAGACTTTCACTCTTTATTGTTGACGGTATGGTTTATTTAATGCCAGTAATGGCCAGGGACCCCCCTTCACCAGGAAGTGGGCTGCCGGGAGACCTAATGCCAGGAAGATAGCAAAAGCAATTGGACCCATTTTTATGATAAAGTGACTACTAGAAGCTTGGTCCATTTACCACCCCCTGCCCCTGCCATCCTTGATTTATTCACCACATATATTTGACTCTGGTTTCTTATTCTTCTGTCAAATTAATTCAGACGCCATATCCATTTTCCACAGGGGCACTAACTCCTTGTCTTTGGCTTCTCCAAAAGTTTGAAAAGTTAACCACATACCTCGCAACCTCTTGCTGCAATAAATCTGGACGAAGCCTGACAAAATGGGGGGACAAACTCCCAAAGATTAGGGACACATTTTTAAATATTGCTTTTATAAACTTAGAAAGCTGCTAGAATAACAGGATTTGTGTTACCATACATTTTCTGAAAGATATGAAGTCTGAAACTCAAATGATTGTCATTATTTATTGACTTTAATCCTTAAATTATCTCAGTGATTTGTCAAAAAAACACAGTTTTTATGAGGAACAAACTAAAAATACGAGGCAAAAATCTGGAATTCTGCAAAACTTTGTACAGTTGAGAGGCACGACAAGGACAGCTCTACCCCCCCCCCCCCTCCACACACACACAAAGAATCTGGTCTTTTTTGGGGGCTCATTACTTTATACTAAAGGGATTATCTTTAATCACCTTTGAGCCAATAACCTTGATAGACCTCATATTTGTGTCTTGGAAAACTATTTATGTCACTTTTATCCTTAGAATTTGAGTTGCAGACTTTGTCGGGTCTGTGTTGTTACTGTTTTCTTAAAGACAGGGCAGCCATTGTAACAAATCCTTCATTTATGCTAAATGTAGACACCGACACCCACTTAAACCAGGCAATTAATTTGTGTTTCTTTTTTTCCAAATTATTGCAGCAGAGGAAAACATTTATTGTATGCCATGAATGCCCACAAAGAGCGTAGAGTTTATCTTGTCAAAGTCCTTCAGAAACGAGACTCAACTTTGTTTCCTTCTCCAGAGAGAGTTATGAACTGTGTCAAAGTGGTAAAGTTCTGTTATATAAAATACAAAAACATTGCTCTCTCAACCTAGAGTTCATTGTATCAGAGCAGTGCTTAGTTTTAAAGCTTTTTTTTTTTTTTTTTTTTTTTTTGAGGAATCCATCTTTTGTTGCTGTTTATATACAGCAGTGTGGTCATTACCACATACCTTAACAGATCCACTATAAGTTGGATATGATCTCCCGGTCTTCCTTCAGAGCTGGCGCTATTAGGGTATGTGCCCCTGAGGAGCCACAGTAGAAGAAAAGCTTGGGACTATGCCATGTGGATTGCTGAAGAAAGAATCTCCGATACAGATCTGTCAGTATAGTATGTACCTTTTGTATCTAGAATAAGGAGTTCCATCTTCATCAGCGTACCAACACCTCTTCCTCCGACGAGGTCTGGATGATATTTATTCCAGTTATAGTTAATGCTGCATTTTTTAATGTTTGTTTGGTCTTATTATGTTCAGTGAAGCATCTTGGGACAGGGTTGGCATAATGTTTAAGGTTTTTACCTCACGGGTACAAGGTACAGGGTTTGTTTCTGACCCTGGATATTGGCTATGCTTGTAATAGTATGCAGACTGATAGGCTAATTCATAAGTAAATGCTAGGTTAATGAGCTATGCAATGTTTTAGCAAACTAATCATGCAGCACTTCCTTCTAGTCCATGTGTATAACTCACTAAAGAGATTTTTCTACTTTTCAATTGTGTGGGAGACTTTGGTGGACTTGTTTACTTTTCTGCAAACCACATAATTTCCACATTTGTTAACCACAATGCAGAATGCTCTTGAAAGAGTTTGGAAGGGGAAGTTCCGTTGTCCTTCCATGATCACTGCTGTGGTATTAACTGATGTGATATCCTGCTAAGGTTAGCTGTATGTCTGGCCAGCCTCCCAAAGCCTTGGTGCCCTCCTCTTGTGCTGTACATCCTATGTATGATTTCAGCACAGCATAGGCAGAAGTGTGTAATATACGTTATATTGGGGGACCCGATGGCATATCTAAAATCTTAGGGAAGAAGTTCCTGACTCTTTTGAGTTGACTCTTTCCACTGTTCCTTTTAATAACGAGTCTCAGCCACCGACTCCTAAAAACTGACAGATTTTATCAGGTGCTTGATTCCATCTAGTTTTTATACAATAATTCTATTTCTGATCCATCTCTCATTATTCTTTTCTACCAAAAAACCTTGTAAGCTTCTGTCTTCTAATATTTTGTTTACAGGTAAAGATAACAGAGCCATTGATAGATATGACAAAAGGTGCATACTTCTGTTGCTTTAGCCTGTAGAGCTATTAATTGCCAAACCCATATGGTCAAGGTACCTGTTGTCTATTTTGGGTAACTTGAGTAAGGTGCTGTCTGAGTTTGATTCAGAAGCCAAGTCTTCTGCACCATCTCTCTCTAATTCTGTTTCTCCATTGGCTGTACATTCTGTTAAATGTAGTTATGATGCAGATGCCTCTTCTAGGGCTGTGGTCACTGGTTTGGTTGTTTGTAGATGTTTATGACTTGGACTTCAGCCTTTGGTTGAGGATGTTCAGGCTAAGCTGTTTGACTCTCCATTGGATAGGCAGCATCATTTTCTTTCTGTGGCTGCAGAACTTTTTATTGCCATGTAGGAGAAAAGTAAGGTTATGTAGGGTCTAAAACTTATCTTTTTCCTATTACTAAATTTCAGAGAAATTACTGGTCTTTTTCTTTGTAAGGTTCTAAAAACTTCTCAGGAGGGTGAGAAAACTCCTAGTGGGTGGTTTCAGGAAGTGTCTCAAAAGTTACCGGGGCTTATCCTGCGTTCTGACTCTACCTCTTCTTCCCACTTGATCCAACCTTGGCCTGTCTCAGGTTCCTTTATTACAAAAGTGTTATCTTACCCTTTGGAAGATGAAAACATGAGACAGGTTCTGTTCATCATTCAAGGGGGATACAAATGTCTTGGAAGGCTTTCTGTCATCCCTCAGAGTTTCACCAGCTACCCCAATGCCAGATTCATCGTATTCTGCCTCCTCTTCGAGTCCTCTTTTCTAAGGGACAATTGAATTCGCTTCTGTTCACTTATTGAAAACATGATGTTAAGTTGTCCATCTCGCCTTCGTTCTTGCTGTTTGGCTTCGGAGCCGATCCTCGGCTCCGACTCGGCCATCTTTTATAGCTCGAGAGCTGTTTACTGGCTCGAGGCTACCCCTTATCCCAGAATGCCCAGCGTCAGCTACCCAGATCTTGTTTCCTGCTTCAGCTGCGAGGTTGCTTCCTTACTGGCTCAGGCTTAGTATAATCTTTTTTCTATTATATATTGTTTTTTCTTGAAAGTTTGTCAAGTATTTGTCTATTTTTTGTTAGATAATATTCCTTTATCCCTTATTGCGTTCTTGTGTATTTTAGCTTTGTTGGCCGTTGCTCTATAACTCTTAGGCCTTCTGCTCCCTTGAACTCGTTTAAATTAGAGTCCTCCCCGGATAGCTGTTTAAATTAGAGGCTTTCCTTCTATTTCTTAACTGTTAGACATTTTTTTTTTTTTTTTTTTTTTTTTTTTTTTTATTTGTTCTTGTTTTTTGTAGTATAGCTTTTCAATGTTAAGTTGTCATTCTCGCCTTCATTCTTGCTGGATGGGTTTGGAGCCGATCCTCGGCTCCGACTCGGTCTATATTATAGCTCGAGAGCTATTTTTACCGGCTCGAGGCAGCCCTATATCCCACAATACCATGCGCTAACTCCCCAGATCTCGTTTGCCGCTTCGCTGCGAGGTTGCTTTTTTACCGGCTCAGGTCAGTAAAGGGTATTTTTCAACGAATTTCTAATTTTTTGAGATAGTTATTAGGCTATTTCCCTACTTTACCTATTGATTCTTTTTCTTAATAGAGTTTGTTTCGTAAGCCCTACCCACCCCTGTAGTTAACTTTTATAATTAGGCCCTAGTTTCTTTACTCAACTTTGTGTGTGTGTGTTGTTATTTTAATCAGTCCCCTCTTCTCCCCCTTCTGTGTAAGTGAGTGTGTGTACTGATTGTGTGACTGTCTTAGGGCAATGTCCAAAGACATTAAGGTCTCGGGATTCAAGAAGTGTGACTCGTGCTGTCAGAAAATGTCTCTGACAGACGGTCACACTTCTTGTGTCTATTGCTAGGGGCCTTTACACCTGCAGGACTCTTGTTCCATTTGTCACGGATTTAGTTCGAGTCCTGCAGGAAAGGCGTAGCAAGCTTATTCTAAGGGGCTTGTTAAAGCTGATGACTCCCCATCCAAGTCTGGCTCGGGGAAGCCATCAAAAACCACCAAACCCTCGGCTCCAGCTTCTGAGCCGACGGCTGGTGTTGTCGAGACTGCTCCGACCTCGGTTCCGGCTGGCTCCGAGGCGAGCAAAGTGGGTTCCGCTTCAAACCATCATCAGAGCCGACCCCAGCCCGCAAGCGCTCTAGGTCCCCTTCTTTAGAGTCTGTCAGATCGGCTCCGAGGTCCCCCCTTCTATCGGAGCGGAGTCATAGGACTCATTCATCGAGGTCTTCCAGGCTCTCCGATCACGACATCGAGAGGGTGGTCAGTAGACTCATAAAGTCCCAGGCTCTGGCCCAAATGCTTCAGAGCCCATCTCACCAGACTGTGGCTCCTTTGATACAGTTATCCATTCCTCCTCCGACTCATCTCTCGAGTTCGGAGCCGGAGTTCGTCGGAACCATGACCTTGCCCACGTCGGAGCCGATATCCCCTCCTTTGGCTCCGGTGTCGTTGGCTCCGACCTCTTTATTGGTTCCGTCCATGGAGAGGTCCGGGCGCCGGGACTCCATTGTCGGCTCCGAGGGGGCGAGTGGCATCGGACCCTTGTCCGACCCCGCTCTCCCTCTTGGAGCTTCGGCTCTGGTTAGTTCCGCCCCGACATCATTCTCAGAGCCTTCTCTGTCGGTTCCGGGGACGGTTCCTTCCTCTTCGGAGCCGGGGCTACCTTTGGTGTCTGATAGGGGAGCCTTCGAGGTGATGAGGAGTGTGCTGGACCCAGTGTCTACTCCAAGGTTAAGTTCTGCGGCTCCTCCCTCTGTAGTGCCTGTTACGGTCTCTGGCCATCCTCCTATACCCAACAGCAGAGATCCAAAGCGTAAGGTACCCACTTTGGGTGTCTCCTCCTCTTCCGAGGGTTCCCCTGAAGTTTCAGGGGAACCCCCTAGGAAAAAAAAGTGCAAGAGGAAGCACATAGTCTCCCCCGAGTCTGTCACGTCGGACACCGACTTGGATGAGTCAGAGGGTTCCCCCAGATCCCCCTCTGAGGATGTCTCCTTTTCAGACATCCTGGAGATCCTAATACAGAGGGGAAATTGGTCCACTCTCAAACCTTCTGAGGACGAGTCGGTTTACCTTGACGCCTTTGGATCTCGCCCTTCCACCTCCTGGGTGTCTCCCCCTTTCGACCCACTAATGGAGGTAGTGGCTAGAAAGGCGTGGGCAGCTCCTGATTCAATGGAACCTACCCCTAGGAGGCCTTCGAAATTTATTTCTGCACCAGATGACAAATCCTTTCTCACCAAAGGTGTTTCAGTTGATGCTATGGTGGTAGCAGCAACCACTAAGAAGGAATTAGCAGATCCTTCTGTACCTGTTCATCCTCCTAACAAAGAGTCCAGGACCATGGACAGGTACGGCAAGCAGACCTTTGCTTCAGCGACATTTTCTATGCGATCGCTGAACTATTTGTCATTTCACCCGCCTTCAAAGAGACTTACTCACAGAGCTGGGTGAAACGGTACAGGATCCTTCTGCTGCGGGGTTTAAGGACAAAATAAACTCTCAGCTGGCTACCCTGAACGCCATTGTTAACTCCTCCATGCGGCTAATCTCTTATGCAGCCGATGGAGAGAGTAGGGCCGTTGGCACAGGCGTTGCGTTGAGATGCCACGCTTGGATGCGACTCTGTAATTTTGCCGACCCCTTCAAGGCGTCCTTCACCAACACCCCCTTTGACGGTTCGGAATTGTTCTGGCCTCAGGTGAAGAATACCTTCACCAGATGCGAGCAAGATGGTAAGACTCTCTGCCGTGGGAGTCCGTTTTTCCACGCCTTATAGACCTTATCCTAAGGGACAGAGGGGTGGAAAGATGTGGTTCCGCAAACCACAAGGAGTCGCACCTGCCGCAAGTGGTGAATTTCCCCCTAGAGGCAGAGGGGGGAATAATAACAGACGCCGCCCCAGGGGCAGAGGGGGTCCACAAAACCAGGGTTCCAGGGAATCCTTCCCTGATCAACCCTTTCAGCATCCCTGAGAAGCTGCCCGACTGTCCACCTTCGGAGGCAGTCGGGGGAAGATTATCTCTGTACCCGGAAGCCTGGCAATTCGTCACTCAAGACACATGGGTACAGAAGATCATATCTGAGGGTTACAAAATTCCTCTCACTTTCCCTCCGGTACAACCGCCAAAACCCCTACCAGACGTACCACCCGCGCAGAGGGGTCAGGCTCAGCTAGAGATAAAAAAGCTGTTAAACAAAAGAGTCATCCAGGCAGTCCTAGCAGATCAGCTAGGATCCGGAATCTACTCCAGGTTCTTTTTGGTACCAAAAACGACAGGAGATTGGAGACCCATTTTGGACCTCAGCAGGTTAAACAACTATGTTTTAAAGACAAACTTTCGGATGGTAACACTGCAGTCCATTCTACCCTTTTTGGGCAGAGACAACTGGATGTGCTCGTTAGACCTCCAGGACGCGTACTACCACATAAAAATACACAGGCACTCCAGGAGGTTTCTCCGCTTCCGGCTGGGAGTCAGTCATTTTCAATTCAGAGCCCTGCCCTTTGGTCTCACCACAGCCCCCCGGGGTGTTCACCAAATGTTTGGCAGTGGTCACGGCTCACCTGAGACAAAAAGGATTCCAGGTGTTTCCATACTTAGACGACTGGCTCATTTCCGCTGCCACCAAATAGGATCTCATAATGGCCAGGGATTATACTATCCATCTTTGCAACAGCCGGGGTATTTCTATAAATTTTGCAAAGTCCTCCTTGTCGCCTTGTCAATGTATAAACTTTATAGGCGCCGTATTAAACACCACAGAAATGTCTGCAACATTACCTCCTCAGAGAGTGACAGACATAAGGCGGAATGTTCAGCTCCTGTTTCAGTCCAGCAGAGTCCAAGTCAAGCTAGTATTGAAAGTGTTGGGCCTCATGGCGGTGGCGATTCTTCTACTTCCATTAGCACGCTTCCACATGAGGCTCCTTCAGTGGATGCTGTTTTCTCAGTGGTCCTTTCAGCAGCTGCCAATGACCCACAACATTTTGATAACACCATCTTGCAAGAAACATCTCTCCTGGTGGATGGTTTCCCCTCAGCTTTTTCAGAGCAGACCTTTTGTTCTCCCCCCTCCGTTTGCCACTGTCACAACGGATGCCTCCCTGATCGGGTGGGGGGGGGCATTATCAGGGCAGGACGGTCCAGGGCACTTGGCAACAGTCAGAATGCCACCTGCACATAAATGTCCTGGAGATGAAGGGCGGTGCTTTTGACGTTGCAGGCCCTTCAGAGCTCTCTTCCCACTGGGACTATAGCAATTCAAACGGACAATATGTCTGTAGTGTGGTACATAAACAAGCAGGGCGGAACAAAGTCCTACCCTCTCTGTCGAGAAGCACTCAGACTTTGGCAATGGGCGATTTCATCTCAACGGTTTGTGATAGCAACGCACATCCCCGGGAAGTCCAACGTCATAGCAGACAGATTGAGCAGAACTATCCTCATGCCTCACGAGTGGTCTCTAAATCAAGCGGTAGTAGACGGAATTTTTCGGAAGTGGGGCCAGCCTTGCTGCGACCTTTTCGCAACTCCGCAAAACAGCAATTGCCTCGACTTCTTCACACTCTTCCCTCTACCAGGCCAGCCCCTCAGAGACGCTCTTGTTCACGTTTGGCCCCGGGGTCTTCTTTATGCCTTTCCTCCCTTTCCATTGATCCCCCAACTAATTCAGAAAGCAACCGCTCTGACATCCAAAATGATCCTCATTGCCCGTTTTGGCCTCCACAAGTTTGGTTCCGTTCCTGCACAAATACCTACTGGAACAGCCTTGGCATCTGGAACCCCTTCCGGATCTGTTGACCCACCTCACGGGCAAGCTGCATCAGTCTCTACATTCCATCAACCTCACAGCTTGGTTGCTCCACTTCCAGCCATAGCCAGGCTTCCCCTTATTTCTCCTCCTGTTCGTGATATCATTCTGGCTTCCCATAAGTCCAATACTAGGAAGACTTATGCGAGTAAATGGAAGCGTTTTTCACACTGGGCACAAACTAGATATTTAGATCCCTTCCATGCACCCATTCATGAAGTTCTAGACTTCCTGGCGGAGCTTTTTCATTCGGGGTCATCATCGGCCACTATCAGGGTACAATTAGCGGCCATTGCTAATTTCCATGTTGGACTTTCAGAAGCAAATATTATGTCCCACAAACTCTGTAAATCCTTTCTCAAGGGCATTTTGTTACTCAGACCTCCAGTTAAAGATCCACCCCCACAATGGGATTTGAATTTAGTTCTAACTTCACTTAATTCTACCCCCTTTTGAACCGGCAGCTTCTTGCTCCCTCAAACTTCTTTCTTGGAAAACGCTGTTTTTAGTAGCTATAACATCTGCCAGAAGGGTATCGGAACTTCAAGCCTTGTCTGTCCGTCCTCCCTATTTGGTTTTTCATAAAGATAGGGTAACTCTCAGAACAAACCCTTCCTTTCTACCAAAAGTGTTATCGGAAGCAAATCTAAACCACTCCATTGATTTGCCCGTCTTTTTCCCAGACTATACCAACAGGGCTGAACAAAAATTACATTCATTAGATGTTCATCGCCAATTACGGTATTACCTAGACAGGACAAAACAATTCAGAAAATCAGACCAGCTCTTCCTCTCTTATGCTGCAGGCAAGAAAGGGCTTCCACTATCCAAAGTTACTCTTTCCAGATGGCTGACATCTATTATTACCTTGATCTATGAGTTGAGACACAGGCAACTACCCTCTAGGCCTAAAGCTCATTCAACCAGGGCACTATCAACTTCAACGGCTTTTCAAGCAAGGTTACCACTAGATGCCATTTGTGCAGCAGCTACATGGGCGTCCAAACATACCTTTATTGCCCATTACAACCTTGATCTAGCCTCCAGAAATAGAGCTGATTTTGGTTCCACTGTACTCAGGAGTCTGTTCCATTGAGCCACCCAGGACTAAGATGCTAGGGACGCTGTCCCATCCAGCAAGAATGAAGGCGAGAATGACAACTTAACATTAAGAAGTTGTCTTACCATAACGTTCCATGTTAGTTGTCTTCTTCTCGCCTTTTCTTGAGTCCCTCCCTCCTGCCCCCTAGCCTGGATAGACTCGAGGTTCTGAGTCCTTCCATTTCTGGAGATACAATATGTTGCGTCTTTCATGGTATCCTTAGTGTTACTAGCAGATAACCTGTACTCGTAAAAGATGATTATAATATTATTATTATTATAATATTACTTTTGATGCTATGTCTTGGCTTCCAAATGAGATCTGGGGAGTTAGCACATGGTATTGTGGGATATAGGGCTGCCTCGAGCCGGTAAAAATAGCTCTCGAGCTATAATATAGGCCGAGTCGGAGCCGAGGATCGGCTCCGAACCCATCCAGCAAAAAAGGAGTCGAGAAGAAGACAACTAACATGGAATGCTATGGTAAGACATAACTTCTTATTATTGTTGTTGTGGTTGTTGGTACTATAATGTCTAAAGATACCAAGGTATCTGGCTTCAAAAAGTGTGACTCATGCTGTCAGAAAATGTCTCTGATAGATGGGCACACTGGTTGTGTTTATTGTTTGGGCGCTGTTCACCTGCAGGACTCCTGTTCTATATGTCATGCTTTTAGTCCAAGGGTCCTGCAGGAGCACAAAAACAAATGAATCCTTCGGGGATTATTGAAGCCTCAGGATTCTCTGGCTAAAAGTACTCAGCCAGCGAAATCCCCTAAGTCTGTCAAGCCGTCGGCTCCGCCTTCAGAGCAGACTCCTTTACTTGACCAACCAAGTATGTCGGTACCGGCTGGCACCGACAAGACAACTCCTCCGTCGGTTCCATCTGCTATTTCGGAGCCGTCTCGGAGCCATAAAAGACTGAGGTCTCCATCCTTAGAGTCCATCCATTCGGCACCTCAGTCACCTTTGTTACAGAGTGAACGTAGCCATCACTCTTCCCACTCCTCTCGAGCCTCTAGATTATCAGATCATGATGTGGAGAGAGTAGTAAGTAGGTTGCTTAAGTCACAGGCACTGGCAAAAATTCTGTTCAGCCCACCTCAACAGGTATTGGCTCCAACCGCCTCTATTTCTCTTCCTCCTCCGACTACATTTAGCTCGGAGCCGGAGACCATGGATCCGCAGGTAATAGAACCGTCGGCGCCGATCATCATCTCTCCTTCAGTTCCGACGTCAGCTCCGATTACCTTGATTGTACCTTCTATCGAGGGATCTGGGTGCCAAGACTCTCTTGGCTCTGAGGGGGGAGTGGCATCGGACCCTTGTCCGACCCCATTCTCCCCCTTGGAGCTTCGGCACAGGTGAGCTTGGCTCCAACATCGGCCTCGGAGCCATCACCCTCGATGCGGAGAAAGACTCCTGTTTCTTCAGAGCCGGAGCATTCTCTGCCTAGAGGTCGGGACGCCTTCAAGGTCATGCGGAGTGCGCTGTCCCCTGAGACAGCTCTACTGCCAGCTCCATAGGCTTCTCCCCCCATGGTGTGTCTGCCAACCTCTACTCCTCCTCCAAACCCCAAGCGTAGGGAACCTATAACCCAGGACACCCCATTGGGTGATCCCTCTTCTTCCAAAGCCTCCCCTGATCACTCGGAGGAGCCTCCCCAGAAGAAGAAGTGCAAGAGGAAGCACATAGACTCCCCTGAGTCTGTCACTTGAGATACAGACCTGGATGAATCGGAAGGGTCCCAAAGGTCTCTCTCTGAAGATGTTTCCTTTTCGGACATCCTTGAAATGCTTAGACAGAGGAGGGACTGGACTTCCCTAGCCCCTACCGAGGATGAGTCTGTATACCTGGACGCATTCGGTCCCCGACCTTCCACCTCCTGGGTATCTCCTCCTGTCAATCCACTCATGTCTATAGTGGCTCGAAAGGCCTGGTCAGCTCCAGATTCTGTGGAACCTACTCCGCGGAGACCAAACAAGTTTATTACAGTCCCCCAGGACAAGTAATTCCTTTCCAAAGGTGTGCCCGTTGATGCCATGGTCGTAGCAGCAGCCATTAAGAAAGAATTAGCAGAGACCTCTTCATCTGTTCATCCTCAGAACGAAGAGTCTCGGACGATGGACAGATGTGGAAAGCGAATGTTTGCTTCAGCGACCTTTTCAATGAGGTCCCTGAATTATCTATGCCATTTTACACATCTTCAAAGGGATCTCCTGAAAGAGCTTAGAGATACCCTTCAAGATCCTACAGCTGAGGGAGCGCCAGCCAAAGTAGCTTCTCAGCTTGCGACTCTTTAATTCCATAGTTAACTCCTCCATGATGCTGATTTCCTATGCAGCCGATGGAGCGAGCAGAGCCGCAGGAACAGGTGTGGCTCTTAGGAGACATGCTTGGATGCGGCTGTGTCAATTTGCGAAACCCTTTCAAGCGTCCTTCACCAGTACTCCCTTTGATGGCTCCTTTCTCTTTGGGGCCTCAGGTGAAAGACACGACCAGGTGTGAGCAGGAAGGCAAGACTCTCTCTGCCATGGGAGTCCGTTTTTCCACTCCTTCTAGACCTTATCTCAAGGGTCAGAAGAGCGGAAAGATGTGGTTCCGAAAATCCCAGGGATCCTTGCCTGACACACGTGGTGATTTTTCCCCCAGGGGCAGGGGGGAAAACAACAATAACAGACGCTGCCTTCGTGGCAGAGGGGGACCGCAAAACCTGACAGAGAAACTTTCTCTGCCAAACCCTTCCAGCATCCCTGAAGGGTTGCCCAACTGCTCACCTCTGAAGGCAGTCGGGGGAAGACTTTCACTGTACCCAAAAGCTTGGCAAAATATAACAAGAGACAGATGGGTACTATCCATCATATCCGGAGGTTACAAAATTCCCTTCCATCGATCCCCCATAGAATCGAAAAAGCCCATCCCAGATGTCCCACCCAATCTAAGGGATCAAGCAGTCGCAGAAGTTTCAAGACTGCTAGAAAAAAGAGCCATTCAGGAAGTCCCCGCACACCAACTAGGATCCAGAACTTACTCAAGATTCTTTTTAGTGCCAAAAAAGACAGGGGACTGGAGACCAATACTGGATCTCAGCATATTGAACAAATCTGTACAAAAAGAAAAGATGTTAAGTTGTCTATCTCGCCTTCATTCTTGCTGGATGGGTTCGGAGCCGACCTCGGCTCCGACTCGGCCACTCTAAAGCTCGAGAGTTGGTTCCACCGGCTCGAGGCTCCCCTTATATCCCACAATGCTAGGCGAGAGTTACCTCAGATCTCGTTTGCCGCTACAGCTTCGAGGTTGGTTGTTCTACTGGTTCCTGGTGAGTTTAAGCTTTTTCTATTAAAAGTTACTCTGTTTACCCCATTTTTAGTTTAATTATTGTCAAATTAGTGTAGTTCATTGAACCTTATCCCCGACCTAATTTTTTTCCCGTTTTTTCTTTAAAAGAACTTTTAGTTCTTCCCTTGGGCCTTTGGCCTTCCCTTCCCTAGGGAGTGTTTGTGTAGTTTATGCTACTGTTTATTGTACTTTATTGTACTTATTTTTTAGTATTTTTACTAAAGTAATTTTTTTTGACAGGGTATAACTGGTGTGTTTGAGTGTGTGTTTGTGTTCACCAGTTAGGCTATGTCTAAAGAAGCAAAGGTCTCCGGATTCAAGAAGTGTGATGCGTGCTGTCAGAAAATGTCTCTGACAGACGCTCACACTTCTTGTGTCTATTGTCTGGGGCCTTTGCACCTGCAGGACTCCTGTGCTGTCTGCCATGGCTTCAGCCCCAGGGTCCTGCAGGAAAGAAAAAACAAGCTCATATTGAGAGGCTTGTTGAAGCCTGAGGATTCCCTGTCTGTCTCAACAGGGAAGCCCTCCAAGGCATCGAGGTCTTCGGCTCCGGCCTCTGAGCCGAGACCTCAGGTTGTTCAACCTTTGCCTTTATCGGCTCCGGCTGGAGCCGATAAGACTCAGTCCACAGTTTCTGTGGCTTCTCGGCTCGGCGGAGCCGAGGTTATCGAGTACCGTGTCGGCTCCGACAAGATCTTGAGCCGACAACCAGAAAGAGGTCTAGGTCACCTTCTCTTGGCTCCGTTCATTCGGCTCCAGGATCTCCCCTGCTGTCTGAACGGAGCCAAAGGTCTCATTCCTCTAGGTCATCGAGGTTGTCCGATCATGACCTTCAGAGGGTGGTGAGTCGACTACTCAAGTCTGAGGCACTAGCCCAGATGCTTCAGAGCCCGACTCATCAGTCGGTGCCTGTCCCGGTCCATCAACTCCTTCCTCCTTCGACTCTTTTGAGCTCGGAGCCGGGTCGTGTCGGAACCGAGACTGTGGTCACTTCGGAGCCGAGACTATTGTCTTCGGCTCCGTCTTCTTCCATGGAGGAATCTCGGCGCCGGACTTCCCTCGTCGGCTCCGAGGGGGTGAGTGGCATCGGACCCTTGTCCGACCCCCCTTTCCCTCTCGGTGCTTCGGCGCTGGTGAGTTCGGCTCCGACATCGGCCTCGGAGCCATCACTGTCGGTGCCGAGGGGGGTCCTTAGCTCCTCGGAGCGGGGACCTCTGGCTCTGCCTGACAGGGGTGCTTTCGAGGTCATGCGGAGTGTGTTAGAGCCTGGCTCTACTCCACAGTCAGCTCCGTCAGCCCCTCCCTCTATGCTGCCTCAGGGTAAGTCGACTCACTCCCTCATCCCGGACCGCAGAGAGCCAACTCCTCAGGAGCTCCCTTTGGGATTTCATCCTCTTCCGAGGCCTCTCCTGATTTGGCAGAAGAGCCCCCTCGGAAGAGGAAGTGCAAGAGGAAGCACATTGACTCACCTGAGTCTATCACGTCGGACACAGATCTGGATGATTCTGAGGGTTCCCCCCGTTCCCCTTCTGAAGATGTCTCATTTGCAGACATTCTGGAGATCCTTAAACAGAGGGGAAATTGGCCAGCCCTCAACCCTTCGGAGGACGAATCTGTGTATCTTGAGGCGTTTGGCTCTCGTCCTTCCACCTCCTGGGTGTCCCCCTTCAACCCCTCATGCAGGTGGTTGCTAAAGGCATGGACGGCTCCTGATTCAGTGGACCCCACTCCCAGGAGACCCTCCAAATTCATCACAGCTCCATCAGACAAGGAATTTTTATCAAAAGGAGTCTCTGTGGATGCTATGGTGGTAGCTGCCGCCACAAAGAAGGAACTGGCTGATCCTTCAGTGCCTGTCCATCCACCTAACAAGGAATCTAGGTCCATGGATAGGTACGGAAAGCGGATGTTTTCCTCAGCGACATTTACTATGCGTTCGCTGAATTACCTGTGCCATTTCACTGCCTTCAAAGGGACTTGATCAAAGAAGCGAGTGAAATGCTGAAGGACCCTACAGCTGTGGGTTTCCAAGAGAAAATGAACACGCAGCTGGCTATCCTTAATTCTATTTCCAACTCCTCCATGCGCCTCCTCTCTTATGCGGCCGATGGAGCGAGCAGAGCCGCAGGAACAGGGGTAGCCTTACGTAGGCACGCCTGGATGCGGCTATGCAATTTTGCGGAACCTTTCAAGACGTCTTTCACGAACTCCCTTTGATGGATCATCTCTTTTGGTCCACAAGTGAAAGAAACCCTGACTAGGTGCGAGACTGATGGCAAGACCCTTTCTGCCGCCGGAGTCCGTTTTCTACTCCTTCTAGGCCTTACCCCAAAGGCCAGAAGGGGAAAGATGTGGTTCCGTAAACAATCCCAAGGGACTTCGCCTGACGCACAGAGTCGGTTCCCGCCAGAGGCAGAGGGGGAACAACAATGGTAGACGCCGCCCTAGAGGCAGAGGGGTCCAGAACCAGGGCAATCGAGAAACGTTCTCCGATAAGCCCTCTCACCATCCCTGAGGTGTTGCCCGACTGCCCATCTTCGGAGGCAGTCGGGGGAAGATTGTCACTGTACCCAGAAGCCTGGCTATCCTTGACACAAGACAAATGGGTACAGTCCATCATTTCCGAAGGTTATTCTATTCCCTTTCTTCGTTTTCCAAATCAGTCAAAAAAATCCCTTCCGGATGTTCCACCCGCTCAAAGGGATATAGCAGCTTTGGAAATTTCAAAACTGCTTGCAAAAAGAGCTATTCAGCCAGTGCCAGCAGACCAACTAGGATCCGGAATCTACTCAAGGTTCTTTTTAGTTCCAAAGAAAACAGGGGACTGGAGACCAATTTTGGATCTCAGTATCTTGAACAGATCGGTCAAGAAAACAAGATTTCGGATGGTCACGCTGCAATCCATTCTTCCCCTATTGGGAAAAGGAAACTGGATGTGCTCTATAGACCTTCAGGACGCGTACTATCACATAAAAATGAACAGACGCTCCAGAAGATTCCTCCGCTTCAGGCTGGGAACCAGTCATTTTCAATTCAGGGCCCTGCCCTTTGGTCTCACCACTGCCCCGGTGTTTACCAAATGCATGGCAGTGGTAGCTTCTCACCTGAGACGACAAGGATTCCAGGTGTTTCCATATTTGGACGACTGGCTCCTCACAGCTCCCACCAAGCATCTCCTTCTGATGGCCAGAGATTACACTTTTCGCCTGTCAAAACTGGGTATCTCAATAAATTGCGAAAAGTCTGTTTTGTCGCCTTGTCGTACTATTACCTACATAGGCAAAATTAGATACTGTAAACATGTCTGCAACACTAACGAACCAAAGGATATCAGACATTCAAAATTGGTATCACTACTTCTCAACAACAACAGAGCCAAAGCCAGGTTAGTTCTAAAGGTGTTGGGAATCATGGCAGCGCCATACCCTCCTTCCATTGGCCAGATACCACATGCGGATCCTTCAGTGGATGCTCTTTTCTCAATGGTCATACCAGGAACTTCCAATGTCTCACACCATTATGATCACGCAAGTGCAAAAAGCATCTCATGTGGTGGATGTCTTCCCCAGCTCCTGTTGGGAGACCATTTGTTCCACCTCCTCCGGTTGCTACTCTGACAACGGATGCCTCCCTGATCGGGTGGGGGCATTATCAGGGCAGGACAGTCCAGGGCACATGGCAACCAAACGAATGCCACTTGCACATAAATGTTCTGGAGATGAGAGCAGTGCTTTTAGCGTTGCAAGCCCTTCAACACTCTCTTCCCTTGGGAGCGATTGCAATCCAGACAGACAATATGTCTGTAGTGTGGTACATCAACAAACAAGGCGGAACCAGATCATACCCCTGTGTCGAGAAGCACTCAGACTGTGGCAATGGGCGATTTCTTCTCAGCATTTTCTGATAGCAACGCACATCCCGGGAAGTCCAATCACATTGCGGACAAGTTGAGCAGAGCTATTCTCATGCCTCACGAGTGGTCTCTGAAAGACTCTGTAGTGAGAGAGATTTTCTCAAGTGGGGTCAGCCTTGCTGCGATCTTTTGCTACTCCCCAAAACAGCAAGTGCAGAGAATACTTCACTCTATTCCCTTTACCAGGCCAACCCAGCAGGGACGCGGTAGTCCAAGTTTGGCCCGGGACTTCTGTATGCATTTCCTCCTTTCCCACTGATCTCTCAAGTAATACAGAAAGCTATCGCTCAGAAGGCCTCATTGATCCTCATTGCTCCTTACTGGCCTCGACAAGTGTGGTTCCCCTTTCTGCATCGATTTCTTTTGAGCGACCGTGGAATCTGGACCTAGTTCCAGATCTTTTGATCCATCAGTCGGGTCAGTTTCATCGCTCCCTCCCCTCTCTGAACCTCACTGCTTGGTTCCTCCACTTCCAACCGTAGCCAGGCTTCCTCAATTATCTCACTCTGTTAGAGATATTTTGATAGCTTCCCATAAATCTTCCACTCGAAAGATTTATTTGAGTAAGTGGAAACGATTTTCATATTGGGCACAAGGAAAGGACATAGATCCTTTCACCGCTTCCATCCAACTAGTCCTCTATTTTCTTGCTGAACTCTTCCATGCAGGTTCATCTCCATCTACTCTTAAGGTTCAATTGGCAGCTATTTCTAATTTCCATGTGGGTATTTCTGAATCCGCCCTAATGTCCCACAAACTCTGCAAAGCCTTTTTGAAGGAGTTTTTCTTCTCAGACCTCCTGTAAGAAATCCTCCTTCTCCTTGGGACCTAAATTTAGTTCTTGCTTCTTTGATTCTTTCCCCTTTCGAACCTGCAGCTTCATGTTCCTTAAAGTTATTATCATGGAAAACTCTCTTTCTAGTGGCTATCACATCAGCTAGAAGAATTTCAGAACTTCAAGCACTCAGTTGTCGTTCTCCTTACCTTGTGTTCCATAAGGACAGAGTTTCCTTACGAACTAACCCGTCCTTTTTGCCTAAGGTGGTTTCAACATCAAATCTAAACCAATGCATTGACCTCCCTGTTTTTTTCCCGGAGTATTCAAATAGGTCTGAACAAAAATTACACTGTCTGGATGTTCATCGTCAATTAAGGTACTACTTGGACAGGACGAAACAATTCAGAAAATCTGATCAGCTGTTTGTCTCCTATGCGGAAAGCAGAAAGGGACTTCCAGTTTCAAAGGTATCTTTATCCAGATGGCTAACATCTCTGATTACCCTTGTTTATGAGATTAGACACAAAAAACTGCCTAATAAGCCTAAAGCCCATTCCACCAGAGCTTTGGCTACTTCCTTAGCCTTCCAAGACAGACTGCCTATTGACACCATTTGTGCAGCGGCTACTTGGGCTACTCCTCACACTTTTATTTCCCATTATAAGTTGGATTTAGCTTCTAGGCATAGAGCTAATTTTGGTTCCACTGTTCTCAGGAGTCTGTTCCGTTAGGCCACCCAGGACAAGGTGCTAGGGACGCGGTCCCATCCAGCAAGAATGAAGGCGAGATAGACAACTTAACATATAGAAGTTATGTTCTTACCATAACGTTCCATGTTAGTTGTCTTCTTCTCGCCTTCTTCTTGCGTCCCACCCTCCTTCCCTGGCCTGGACAGACCTAGAGGAGTTGTGATCGTGACCTCTCTTTCTACCACCTCTTTCTTAGCTATATGCTATTATGCATATTTCTTGTTTCAGGATGTAGGTCACCCTTCTTCTTCCTGTTGTTAGAGGTGGATTCTGTTTTTCACAGTTATACTGTTTCTGTTATAAGCTGGGGTTAGCTTACAAACGAGATCTGAGGTAACTCTCGCCTAGCATTGTGGGATATAAGGGGAGCCTCGAGCCGGTGGAACCAACTCTCGAGCTTTAGAGTGGCCGAGTCGGAGCCGGGGTCGGCTCCGAACCCATCCAGCAAGAAGAAGGCAAGAAGAAGACAACTAACATGGAACGTTATGGTAAGAACATAACTTCTATTTCCTGATGATGACACTGCAGTCCATTTTCCCTTTTCTGGGTCAGGACAATTGGATGTGCTCGATAGATCTTCAGGACGCGTACTACCATATCAAGATGGACAGATGCTCCAGGAGATTTCTTTGCTTCCGGGTAGGGGCCAGTCATTACCAGTTCAGAGCTCTGCCCTTTGGTCTCACCTCAGCCCCCAGGGTGTTCACCAAGTGTATGTCAGTAGTCACAGCTCACCTGAGGCATCAAGGATTCCATGTGTTTCCCTGTCTAGACGACTGGCTCCTGACTGCTACCACCAGGCATCAACTCTTAGAGGCACGGGATTATACAATCACATCATGCACTTAACTAGACATTACAGTAAATTTCGAAAAATCTGCCTTGTTGCCCTGTCAGTCTATTACATACATAGAAGCAGAATTAAACACAAAAGGAAATGTTTGCAAGATTACCACAGGAAACAGTTTCCACTATTAGTCAACAAGTGTTAATTCTAATGCAGAGCAAAAGGGTTCAAGTCACACATGTCCTCCAAGCTCTAGGCTCCATGGCAGCTGCCATTCTTCTTGTCCCCTTAGCGCGTTTCCACATGAGAATCCTTCAGTGGCATCTTTTCACGCAGTGGTCTTTCCAGGAACTACCCATGTCTCACATGATCCTGATCACAGAAACATGCAAAAGACACCTTTCTTTGTGTATGGTTTCCCCACTAGTAATTCAGGGCAGACCTTTCATACAACCCCCTCCGGTAGCCACAGTGACCACGGACGCCTCCCTTATAGGGTGGGGGGTATTATCTAGGCAGGACAGTCCAATGCACTTGGCAACCTCACGAGTACCATCTGCATATCAGTGTCCGAGAAATGAGAACGGTTCTCCTAGCGTTGCAAGCCCTACAAGACTCTCTTCCTTCAGGGACCATTGCAATCCAAACGGACAACATGTCAGTGGTGTGGTACATCAACAAACAGGGTGGGACCAGGTCTTACCCCTTAGGTCGAGAAGCACTCAGACTGTGGCAATGGGCAATTTCCTCCCAATGCTTTCTGATAGCAATGCACATCCCTGGGAAATCCAATGTTATAGCGGACAAGCTCAGCAGAGCTATCCTCATGCCTCACGAGTGGTCTCTGAATCAGGAAGTTGCGCATCTTATCTTCCGCAAATGGGGACAGCCTTGCTGCGACCTATTTGCCACTCCTCTCAGCAAATGCAACAGCTACTTTTCCCTACTTTCCTCTTCCAGGTCATATACCCAGAGATGCTGTAGTCCACGATTGGCCTCAGGGACTCCTTTACGCTTTTCCCCCTTTTCCTCTAATTCCAAGACTCATACAGAAAGCAAAATCGTTGGGTTGCAAAATGATCCTCATTGCCCCATATTGGCCTCGGCAAATTTGGTTCCCATTCCTACACCTCCACCTTCTGGATCAACTGTGGATTCTGGACCCGGTTCCAGATCTTCTGATTCACCAGTCAGGCGGGTTGCACCAATCCCTTCAAACTCTCCAGCTTGGTTACTCCACTTCCAACCTTAGCCAGGCTTTCCAATATCTCCCCAGCAGTCCGTGATATTATTGTTTCCTCTCATAAGTCTACTACGAGGAAAACGAAAAGGAACATAGGACAGTGTAACTATAATTTCTGACAGTAGATGGTGCTAACAGATTAGAAGAAAAAAAAAAAAAAAAAGAAAAACTTTAACACTAAATATGAATTTTATTGATTAAATTATATGATATTTATTATTTATTCATGTTTTAGGTTATACTATATAATTTATGAATGGAAGTTTAGGAACAAAGTATGTGTTTTAAAACCTTTGTTTTTTTAAGTATTCAGAGAGCTTGTTTTAATTATTCTAATTAACTATTTTAATTAAGTGTATTAATTAGTCCTAAGAGTATATATTGATGGCTGTGTTCATGTATGCATTTGTCTCCATCTGAAGAAGTCTATTGAAACGAAAACGCAGTGTGTGTTGAATTGCGTTAATGTAATTTGTATTGGTGGACTGAAGAGTCGTTCGTTCAATAAAGTATATGTGTTCAGTATTGGCGGACTGAAGAGTCGTTCGTTTATGAAGTATATGGTACTGTTGTACTGTTTTAAGGATTTGTGCCTCCTTTCAACTGTCTCAGACTTGGTTGTTTTAGTTGGACTTTAGAGCAATGATTCCTTTTATTTGGTTGTTTTGGTTTGTTATGGAATCGGAAGAGGCAACAAACTCCCAGCCCGATACCCAGCGAAAAGATGGGGATTTGGAGAAGATTGACATGTTATCAAACCAATTGTCACAGCTTATTGAACTGTTGACGCCTGCTAGCCAGCCCTTGCTGACATCATCACCTGGTGTTCCGGGGAACCAGGAAATGCTATCAAAAAATGAAAACGGCGCGAAAGGAGTTTCATTATTAGCAGTTCGTAGCAAGAACTCCAAACCCAATATGAATATGCGAACTGCACCTTCCATTCAGGATGTACCATCAGTTTTCAGGACAGACTGGTGCGAGTGTTGCGAGTAACAAGGATGACGACAACACTTCTGGAGCATTTCTCCCCGGGCCTCCGCTGAAAACAGGCTCTGTGGAACCTAGTCGGACATTCCCGGTCAACAAAATGTTAAATAAAAAAAAATAAATAAAAAAATAAAAAAAAAAAAAAAACACTAATAACGGACATAAACAGTTTGGACAGAGGTATAAAATAGATTTTAAAAGTATCCTGCATATAGAATATTGTTTTAAAGATAATAAAGCACCATTACAGCAGGAGGGTGATCATGAGTTAAAATACGATTATAATGTCAAAATGTTAGATGATGTACTTTTTAAATACAAAAATCTTGAAATGGAGAATGCATACCTTAGAGTGTTTGCGATTAAAAATTGTACTTAAAGGTTTAAGAGTTTTTAAATATCCCAATAAAGTGAAGGAGGGTAGTGTATTTCATTATGAACTGTTAGATATATTTGATAATTGTGGCTTTGAAATACTAAAAGTGATTATAAGAGAAAATGATAGAGAAATGAAAGTTTTATTTAGTAAAATTGAAGTTATTAATCAAAAAATCACAGATGATATATTATTTTCTGTGGACGAAGGACAGAGACAGTATTATGAAACACTACACAAGATCGAAAATAATATAAAAAATGCATATGTTAGGAAGAGTAGGAAATTAGAAAGAGATATTAGAGACTATAAGGACAAAGTTAGTTATCCTAAACCTAGATATTTTTCCAATACGAAACAGGACAGATTTGATAATGATAGGCGAGCGAGCAAACCGTTTGAACAAGTGACGTATAGAGGAGAAGAGTTAGGTGATTTTAATGATGTGTCCGAATACCCCCCTTTAAGAAGATTGGAGAGAATAAAAAACTACCAGTATCAAAAAAACTACAACTATGGGGGTTATATGGGTGTGAGGGGCAACAAAAGCAGCAACAACAAAAAAATTCCAGCAGTGGAATGGGTAAGAGATCATACATCAGAAGCTTCAAACAATGTTGACTTTATAGTTTCGCAAGGCTGTATTAACAAATACAAAGGTTATACTATATATAATTATAGTAGTAACGAATTGAATGAAATATATTTTTTTCTCCTATCAAAAGGTTTCAAATTTGTCCCTAATACGAAGGCTGACATCAGCAAGGTGCTTATAGACCTTAAGTTATTTTTAAGGAAGAAAAATTTGGAATTATTATTCCACGGACAAAATAATACTAGTCAGAATGTTGAAGTGTTGAGAAGAAAGAGTATGTATAACCCACCTTTACACCTACAACTAAAAAATGTTGAGGTTTTAATGGAGAATAAACTGAGAATTGAACTTTCTAAGAATAGAATTATATATAACCTTACTAAGGAGGAAAATAGTTTATTAAGAGATATAACGGAAGACACCACAATAAGGGTTATGAAACCAGACAAAGGTGGTGGATCCGTTATTATGGACCATATTCTATATGAAGCTAAAATGATGGAAATTCTTGATAACCCAGACAAGTATGTTAGAGCCTCTATTAATGAAATTAATAAAAGTAATAGGAAAATATATGTGGTACTAAACGACTTGTTGGAAGGTTCAATAGATGTTGATACTTTTAAATACCTCCATGTGGAAAAACCCAAGGTTCCCACCACTTTTGGGGTTCCCAAGGTTCATAAAGATGCGGAAAATCCCCCAATGAGACCTATAGTTACTTCAGAGGGCTCAGTAACCGCACCCTTGGCAAAATGGTTGGATGTAAAACTTAAGGCTTTATCATTAGGAGGACAGGGTATTGTGAAAGATTCTTGGGACTTGTTGCGAAATATAACACAAGATATTTATGATGAAAATATTATTTTTATAACTATTGACATAGTGGATTTGTTTTCATCTATACCACATGAACAAGGGATGATGTGGTTTGAAGAAGCCTTGATAAAATATGGTAATTTCACTAATAAGGATTTTTATCTTATTCTAACGTTGATGGATTTAGTGTTAAATAATAATTTTATTCATTATGAAGGAGAGTTTTTCAAACAAATTCAGGGTGTTGCAATGGGGGCAAGATGTGCCCCTACCTATGTCAATATTATCCTATCAGCTTGGGAAGATAGATATATTATTAATTCAAAATATGCACAATATTGGAAATTTTAAAAGCGTTTTCTGGATGATATGTGCTTTTTATGGACTGGTCCAGAGGATGAATTCATGGAATTCTTTGAACATATTTCAGAATCTACAGAGTTTTTAAAGTTCACTTACAAAATTGATGGGAACTTTTAAAATTATTTGGATATCACCATAGGTAAAGGGGACAATGGCTTTTTTTCAAAAATTTTTAGAAAGGAAACTTTCTCAAACTCATATTTGGCTTTTAATAGTGCCTCACCCCTATTACCAGAAAAAAGGTACAGTAAAAGGGCAATTTGTGAGGGGAAGCCGCATGACATCAAGAGAGTGTGATTTTGATGATGAATGTGACAAGTTGAGCACTATGTTTGAGGATAGAGGCTACCCCAAAGAACTTATAGAAACGATAGAGAAAGAGGTAAAGGGAGCTAGACAGGATAAATTTAAACCTATTTTAGGTTTAAGAGGTGATTGGAAGGAAGATAACACATAAAAGGAGTAAAAATAATAAGGATGAAGGACTAAGTAACTTTGTAGTGGACTTTAATGGTAATGCACCTAAAATAAAGAAAATTTTGGAGGAAGAATGGAATAGGTTTAGAGAAATTTCTGACCTAAGATGTATATTTGATGAACCATTAAAATGCACATATAGAAGAGGTAAAAGTTTAAAGACTATGTTAGAAGGTAAATATGAGATGAAAAAAGTTAGGGAAGGAAAATTAGGAACCTATAAATGTGGAAGATGTTCCCAATGCCCTTATATTTTTACAAAGGAAACTATTTTTATATCTAGTAGGGACAGACTGATTCAGAGTAAACATTTTGCAAATTGTGACACCAGTGGAATTGTGTATTTAGGATTGTGTGGCCACTGCGATGCATTTTACGTGGGAAAGTCGGAAAGAAATTTAAAAAAATAGAATATATGAGCATTATTATGAAATTAAAACAAAATGTACAAATAATGCTCTATATAGGCATAAATTAAGCTGCCACGAAGCAAAGTTTAACTTTTTTTGTATTTGATGTGGTGGATAAAGACGTAAGGGGTGGCCCATGGGAAACCTCAATTGAATATAAAGAGTTATTATGGCAACTTTCCTTGGAAGCAAAAAAATTTCCAGGTCTAAATGATGCAATCTCACTGGCACCTGTTTTAAAGTTGAGATCAGCAAAACTATAGTCCCTGTTTATGCATTGTTAATGTTAATGTTATGTTTAACTGGATGTTAAATATCATTGTTAACCTTGTTTTACATCATGAATTATATTTATGAAATAATTTGTAGGAATGAAAAGTATAGATTTGTTAAATGTTAGGATATATTTTATAACATGTTATTAATTTTTGAACATAGGACAGTGCAACTATAATTTCTGACAGTAGATGGTGCTAACAGATTAGAAGAAAGAAAAACTTTAACACTAAATATGAATTTTGATTAAATTATATGATATTTATTATTTATTCATATTTTAGGTTATCGTACTATATAATTTATGAATGGAAGTTTAGGAACAAAGTATGTGTTTTAAAACGTTTGTTTTTTTAAATATTCAGAGAGCTTGTTTTAATTATTCTAATTAACTATTCTAATTAAGTGTATTAATTAGTCCTAAGAGTATATTTTGATGGGTGTGTTCAGGTATACATTTGTCTCCATCTGAAGAAGTCTATTGAAACGAAAACACAGTGTGTGTTGAATTGCGTTAATGTAATTTGTATTGGTGGACTGAAGAGTCATTCGTTCAATAAAGTATATGTGTTCAGTATTGGCGGACTGAAGAGTCATTCGTTTATGAAGTATATGGTACTGTTGTACTGTTTTAAGGATTTGTGCCTCCTTTCAACTGTCTCAGACTTGGTTGTTTTAGTTGGACTTTAGAGCAATGATTCCTTTTATTTAGTTGTTTTGGTTTGTTATGGAATCGGAAGAGGCAACAAACTCCCAGCCCGATACCCAGCGAAAAGATGGGGATTTGGAGAAGATTGACATGTTATCAAACCAATTGTCACAGCTTATTGAACTGTTGACGCCTGCTAGCCAGCCCTTGCTGACATCATCACCTGGTGTTCCGGGGAACCAGGAAATGCTATCAAAAAATGAAAACGGCGCGAAAGGAGTTTCATTATTAGCAGTTCGTAGCAAGAACTCCAAACCCAATATGAATATGTGAACTGCACCTTCCATTCAGGATGTACCATCAGTTTTCAGGACAGACTGGTGCGAGTGTTGCGAGTAACAAGGATGACGACAACACTAATAACGGACATAAACAGTTTGGACAGAGGTATAAAATAGATTTTAAAAGTATCCTGCATATAGAATATTGTTTTAAAGATAATAAAGCACCATTACAGCAGGAGGGTGATCATGAGTTAAAATACGATTATAATGTCAAAATATTAGATGATGTACTTTTTAAATACAAAAATCTTGAAATGGAGAATGCATACCTTAGAGTGTTTGCGATTAAAAATTGTACTTAAAGGTTTAAGAGTTTTTAAATATCCCAATAAAGTGAAGGAAGGTAGTGTATTTCATTATGAACTGTTAGATATATTTGATAATTGTGGCTTTGAAATACTAAAAGCGATTATAAGAGAAAATGATAGAGAAATGAAAGTTTTATTTAGTAAAATTGAAGTTATTAATCAAAAAATCACAGATATATTATTTTCTGTGGACGAAGGACAGAGACAGTATTATGAAACACTACACAAGATCGAAAATAATATAAAAAATGCATATGTTAGGAAGAGTAGGAAATTAGAAAGAGATATTAGAGAATATAAGGACAAAGTTAGTTATCCTAAACCTAGATATTTTTCCAATACGAAACAGGACAGATTTGATAATGATAGGCGAGCGAGCGAACCTTTTGAACAAGTGACGTATAGAGGAGAAGAGTTAGGTGATTTTAATGATGTGTCCGAATACCCCCCTTTTAAGAAGATCGGAGAGAATAAAAAACTACCAGTATCAAAAAAACTACAACTATGGGGGTTATATGGGTGTGTGAGGGGCAACAAAAGCAGCAACATCAACAAAAAATTCCAGCAGTGGAATGGGTAAGAGATCATACATCAGAAGCTTCAAACAATGTTGACTTTATAGTTTCGCAAGGTTGTATTAACAAATACAAAGGTTATACTATATATAATTATAGTAGTAACGAATTGAATGAAATACATTTTTTTCTCCTATCAAAAGGTTTCAAATTTGTCCCTAATACGAAGGCTGACATCAGCAAGGTGCTTATAGACCTTAAGTTATTTTTAAGGAAGAAAAATTTGGAATTATTATTCCACGGACAAAATAATACTAGTCAGAATGTTGAAGTGTTGAGAAGAAAGAGTATGTATAACCCACCTTTACACCCACAACTAAAAAATGTTGAGGTTTTAATGGAGAATAAACTCAGAATTGAACTTTCTAAGAATAGAATTATATATAACCTTACTAAGGAGGAAAAATGTTTATTAAGAGATATAAGGGAAGACACCACAATAAGGGTTATGAAACCAGACAAAGGTGGTGGATCCGTTATTATGGACCATATTCTATATGAAGCTAAAATTATGGAAATTCTTGATAACCCAGACAAGTATGTTAGAGCCTCTATTAATGAAATTAATATAAGTAATAGGAAAATATATGTGGTACTAAACGACTTGTTGTTGGAAGGTTCAATAGATGTTGATACTTTTAAATACCTCCATGTGGAAAAACCCAAGGTTCCCACCATTTTTGGGGTTCCCAAGGTTCATAAAGATGCGGAAAATCCCCCAATGAGACCTATAGTTACTTCAGAGGGCTCAGTAACCGCACCCTTGGCAAAATGGTTGGATGTAAAACTTAAGGCTTTATCATTAGGAGGACAGGGTATTGTGAAAGATTCTTGGGACTTGTTGCGAAATATAACACAAGATATTTATGATGAAAATATTATTTTTATAACTACTGACATAGTGGATTTGCTTTCATTTATACCACATGAACAAGGGATGATGTGGTTTGAAGAAGCCTTGATAAAATATGGTAATTTCACTAATAATGATTTTTATCTTATTCTAACGTTGATGGATTTAGTGTTAAATAATAATTTTATTCATTATGAAGGAGAGTTTTTCAAACAAATTCAGGGTGTCGCAATGGGGGCAAGATGTGCCCCTACCATGTCAATATTATCCTATCAGCTTGGGAAGATAGATATATTATTAATTCAAAATATGCACAATATTGGAAATTTTAAAAGCGTTTTCTGGATGATATGTGCTTTTTATGGACTGGTCCAGAGGATGAATTCATGGAATTCTTTGAACATATTTCAGAATCTACAGAGTTTTTAAAGTTCACTTACAAAATTGATAGGAACTTTTAAAATTATTTGGATATCACCATAGGTAAAGGGGACGATGGCTTTTTTTCAAATATTTTTAGAAAGGAAACTTTCTCAAACTCATATTTGGCTTTTAATAGTGCTCACCCCTATTACCAGAAAAAAGGTATAGTAAAAGGGCAATTTGTGAGGGGAAGCCCCATGACATCAAGAGAGTGTGATTTTGATGATGAATGTGACAAGTTGAGCACTATGTTTGAGGATAGAGGCTACCCCAAAGAACTTATAGAAACGATAGAGAAAGAGGTAAAGGGAGCTAGACAGGATAAATTTAAACCTATTTTAGGTTTAAGACGTGATTGGAAGGAGATAACACATAAAAGGAGTAAAAATAATAAGGATGGAAGGACTGAGTAACTTTGTAGTGGACTTTAATGGTAATGCACCTAAAATAAAGAAAATTTTGGAGGAAGAATGGAATAGGTTTAGAGAAATTTCTGACCTAAGATGTATATTTGATGAACCATTAAAATGCACATATAGAAGAGGTAAAAGTTTAAAGACTATGTTAGAAGGTAAATATGAGATGAAAAAAGTTAGGGAAGGAAAATTAGGAACCTATAAATGTGGAAGGTGTTCCCAATGCCCTTATATTTTTACAAAGGAAACTATTTTTATATCTAGTAGGGACAGACTGATTCAGAGTAAACATTTTGCAAATTGTGACACCAGTGGAATTGTGTATTTAGGATTGTGTTGCCACTGCGATGCATTTTACGTGGGAAAGTCGGAAAGAAAGTTAAAAAATAGAATATATGAGCATTGTTACGAAATTAAAACAAAATGTACAAATAATGCTCTATATAGGCATAAATTAAGCTGCCACGAAGCAAAGTTTAACTTTTTTGTATTTGATTTGGTGGATAAAGACGTAAGGGGTGGCCCATGGGAAACCTCAATTGAATATAAAGAGTTATTATGGCAACTTTCCTTGGAAGCAAAAAAATTTCCAGGTCTAAATAATGCGATCTCACTGGCACCTGTTTTAAAGTTGAGATCAGCAAAACTATAGTCCCTGTTTATGCATTGTTAATGTTAATGTTATGTTTAACTGGATGTTAAATATCATTGTTAAACTTGTTTTACATCATGAATTATATTTATGAAATAATTTGTAGGAATGAAAAGTATAGATTTGTTAAATGTTAGGATATATTTTATAACGTTATTAATTTTTGAACATAGGACAGTGCAACTATAATTTCTGACAGTAGATGGTGCTAACAGATTAGAAGAAAGAAAAACTTTAACACTAAATATGAATTTTATTGATTAAATTATATGATATTTATTATTTATTCATATTTTAGGTTATCGTACTATATAATTTATGAATGGAAGTTTAGGAACAAAGTATGTGTTTTAAAACGTTTGTTTTTTTAAATATTCAGAGAGCTTGTTTTAATTATTCTAATTAACTATTCTAATTAAGTGTATTAATTAGTCCTAAGAGTATATTTTGATGGGTGTGTTCAGGTATGCATTTGTCTCCATCTGAAGAAGTCTATTGAAACGAAAACGCAGTGTGTGTCGAATTGCATTAATGTAATTTGTATTGGTGGACTGAAGAGTCGTTCGTTCAATAATGTATATGTGTTCAGTATTGGCGGACTGAAGAGTCGTTCGTTTATGAAGTATATGGTACTGTTGTACTGTTTTAAGGATTTGTGCATCCTTTCAACTGTCTCAGACTTGGTTGTTTCCCTATCTAGACGACTGGCTCCTGACTGCTACCACCAGGCATCAACTCTTAGAGGCACGGGATTATACAATCACATCATGCACTCAACTAGACATTACAGTAAATTTCGAAAAATCTGCCTTGTTGCTTTGTCAGTCTATTACATACATAGAAGCAGAATTAAACACAAAAGGAAATGTTTGCAAGATTACCACAGGAAACAGTTGCCACTGTTAGTCAACAAGTGTTAATTCTAATGCAGAGCAAAAGGGTTCAAGTCACACATGTCCTCCAAGCTCTAGGCTCCATGGCAGCTGCCATTCTTCTTGTCCCCTTAGCGCGTTTCCACATGAGAATCCTTCAGTGTCTTCTTTTCACGCAGTGGTCTTTCCAGGAACTACCCATGTCTCACATGATCCTGATCACAGAAACATGCAAAAGACACCTTTCTTTGTGTATGGTTTCCCCACTAGTAATTCAGGGCAGACCTTTCATACAACCCCCCTCCGGTAGCCACAGTGACCATGGACGCGCCTCCCTTATAGGGTGAGGGGTATTATCTAGGCAGGACAGTCCAAGGCACTTGGCAACCTCACGAGTACCATCTGCATATCAGTGTCCTAGAAATGAGAGCGGTTCTCCTAGCATTGCAAGCCCTTCAAGACTGTCTTCCTTCAGGGACCATTGCAATCCAAACGGACAACATGTCAGTGGTGTGGTACATCAACAAACAGGGTGGGACCAGGTCTTACCCCTTAGGTCGAGAAGCACTCAGACTGTGGCAATGGGCAATTTCCTCCCAATGCTTTCTGATAGCAATGCACATCCCTGGGAAATCCAATGTTATAGCGGACAAGCTCAGCAGAGCTATCCTCATACCTCACGAGTGGTCTCTGAATCAGGAAGTTGCGCATCTTATCTTCCGCAAATGGGGACAGCCTTGCTGCGACCTATTTGCCACTCCTCTCAGCAAATGCAACAGCTACTTTTCCCTACTTTCCTCTTCCAGGTCATATACCCAGAGATGCTCTAGTCCACGATTGGCCTCAGGGACTCCTTTACACTTTTCCCCCTTTTCCTCTAATTCCAAGACTCATACAGAAAGCAAAATCGTTGGGTTGCAAAATGATCCTCATTGCCCCATATTGGCCTCAACAAATTTGGTTCCCATTCCTACACCTCCACCTTCTGGATCAACTGTGGATTCTGGACCCGGTTCCAGATCTTCTGATTCACCAGTCAGGTGGGTTGCAGCAATCCCTTCAAACTCTCCAGCTTGGTTACTCCACTTCCAACCTTAGCCAGGCTTTCCAATATATCCCCAGCAGTGTGTGATATTATTGTTTCCTCACATAAGTCTACTACGAGGAAAAGGTATGCTAGTAAATGGAAATGGTTCTCTTACTGGGCGGAATCTAGAAATTTGGATCCTTTCTCAGTCCCAGTCCATGAAATTCTTGAATTTCTAGCACAGCTTTTTCAGTCTGGTGCGGCTTCCGCTACCATTAGAGTGCAACTAGCTGCCATTTCTAATTTTCATATCGGTATGTTTAATTCTAGCATAATATCTCATAAGCTCTGCAAAGCCTTTATGAAAGGAACATCTCTTCTTAGACCCCCAGTTAGAGATCCTCCCCCTCCTTGGGGTCTCAATTTAGTTTTAGCCTCCTTAATTTTGCCTCCCTTTGAACCGGCAGCATCATGCTCTTTAAAATTTCTTTCTTGGAAGACAGTTTTTCTGGTTGCTATCACTTCAGCTAGACATGTCTCAGAACTTCAAGCACAATGTGTTCGTCCTCCTTACCTGGTGTTTCACAAGGATAGAGTTTCTCTGAGGACCAATCCATCCTTTATTCCTAAAGTCTGCTCATAGAACAATTTAAATCAATCCATAGATCTCCCAGTTTTCTTTCCTAATCACAGCAACAATGCAGAATACAAGCTCCACCAGTTGGATGTACACAGACAATTGCGTTTTTACCTCCATAGAACTAAGGAACTAAGAAAGTCATACCAGTTATTTCTTTCTTATACTTTCAACAAACAAGGCCTTCCAGTCTCTAAAGTCACCCTATCCAGATGGTTATCTGATACTGTTGCCTTTATTTATCAGTTACGAAATAAAGAGCTACCAGCTAAACCAAAAGGTCATTTCACTAGAGCATTAGCCACCTCTGTAGCTTTTCAGTCTAGGTTGCCCATAGACTCAATTTGTGCAGCTGCCACTTGGGCAAACCCCCGCATTTTTATCTCTTATTACAAGGTAGATATGGTCTCCCGGAGCAGAGCTTCCTTTGGTTCCACTGTTCTGAAGAGTTTGTTCCAATGAGCCACCTGGGATTTTAGGTGCTAGGGACGTTGTCCCAAACAGAACGAACGAAGGCGAGATGGACAACTTAACATAAAGAAGTTATATACCTACCATAACGTTCCATGTTAGTTGTCTTCATCTCGCCTTCCTTCTTGCGTCCCTCCCTCCTTCTCCTTTCTAGAGGATTGCGAGGAGTTCCCTTTTGTTTTCACTGGCTGAGCATCTTTTATTACTTCACATGCCAGGTAATTTATAACTCTTTCCTTGTTTAGGTGTATTGGGCAACCAGTTTTAGTAACTGGTTACTCTACTTATGTCTGGTGTGCGCTATCACAAACGAGATATGGGTAGCTGACGCTGGGCATTCTGGGATAAGAGGTAGCCTCGAACCAGTAAACTGCTCTCGAGCTATCGAAGGTGGCCGAGTCGGAGCCGAGGATCGGCTCCGAACCCAAACAGCAAGAAGGAAGGCGAGAGGAAGGCAACTAACATGGAACACTATAGTAGGTACATAACTTCTTTTTTTATTCAAAGGAGGGCACCTGGAGACCTGCTTTACATATTTCCTTCCTCAACACTTTTCTGAAGGTTCCAGATTTCAGGATGTTGACTATTCAGAACTTCATATAAAATGTTTCTTCCACAGGATTTGCTTTCTTGATAACTTTGGATTTAAAGGATGCCTATATTCATAGCATTATTCATCCATAATACAGGAAATTATTATATTTTCTCTCTTCATATTACTTTCAGTTTTCTGCTTTACCCATTGGTTTTCTACTCCCCCAAGGATATTCACAAAGTGCCTAGGTCCTGTTATACCTTTCTGCAGTCGTCAAGTTCTTCAGATATTTGCTTATTAATATAATCTTCTCATTCGGGCTCCTACCAAAGACCGGCTTTTGACTAATTTGTAGCTTGTAATGGATTTCTGTCCAGTCTGGGGTTCACTCTGAAGCTCAGGAAGTCTTGCTGAATGCTGTCATAGTTTGATTTTTCTGGGTTGCATAACTGACACATTGTCAATGTCAGTTTTTCTTCCAGTAAAAAAGGTTATTTTCCAGATAGACTACTTTCATAGTCTTCTTTCCTTGGATATGACCTCTGTAAGAGATTCTTGGAGCTCAGGATTACATAGCATCAATGATTCCTTACACCAGACTGTATATGAGAAACATACAGTGATATCTGAAGTCTTTTTGGACTCAACATTGTCAATATTTCAAATTCCACTCCTGTACTTCATCAAGAAGGAAGTTTAATGGTGGGGCCTGCCAGGTTTTACTCAATCCATCAATACCTCTTCTGGACCTTCTGCTTGCCAAGATTTGATCAAAGATGCCCGAGATCTGACATGAGGTTCTTACTCTAGGGGTATCGGGGCCCAAGGGGTATGGTCTCAAAAGGGAAGAAAGGACCACATCAGTGTGAAAGAGATGAAGTCACTTATTTTTAGCATTTTGTTCTCTTCATTACCTCTGAACCCTGTGTCCTATTTAGATTTTTTTTATTTTTTTTATTTACAACATCACAGTTATGTGGTATATCAACGGGGAGGGGGCACAAACACTTTATCACCTCTGCAGGCTGGCTTTTAATAGCTTGGTCAATTATAATTCAACATAATTTTTTTTCCAGGCTCTGTACATACCCTCATGGAGAAACATGCTGGTAGACTTTTTGAACAGATCCAGAGCAGACCCTGATGAGTGTATGCACGTCAGTGGGGTGCACAACAAATAGATCTTTCTACCTCCATGCACAAAGACAGCTAAGGCTTTTTTGTTCACGAATACCATGCCCTTAGGTGTGTAGAAAGGATCCATGACCTGTGCTTGGAAAAGGAGGTTCCTTTATACTTTCCTTCCACTTCTTTTGATTCCGAAAGTCCTTTTGAAGATCGAAACGGACAAACCAGAAATCTTGTTAGTGACTCCTCTCTGGACCAGGTATCACTGGTTCCCCTTCTATTTCATCTGGCCATGAGCAGTCATTAAAAATTGCCTCACAAGATGGACTGACTGACACAAAACAAAGGCCCTTTAATTTACCCCCGTCTACAGAATTGAGCCTGACTCTGTGTGACAGAGGTATAAATTCCTTTCATGCAGCACTTTTGTGAGGATGTTCTTTCCATTTTCACAGGAGGCTAGAAAACCAAATATTAATAAATCTTATGTTTCCAAATGGAAAATTTTTTTTCTTTGGTGCCATAGACAGAATTATGACCCTTGTTGGATAGGTATTCCTAATGTTCTGGCTTGCTTATGTAAGTTGGTCAGTGCTGGGCTGACATTATCTTCTATTAAAGCACCATCTGTCAGCCATTTTTGCTTGTCCTCTTTTGGATCCACAGTGTCATGTCATTTTGAGGTCAGATCGTTTTTGAAAGGTGTCTGTGCATTATACCACTAAGAAGGTCTGTCCTTCCTCCTTAGGATTTGAAACTATGTTCTGGAAAGCTTCCTATCCCCCCTTGAGCCTGCCACCTCTGCTTCTCTTTTTTTGTACTTGGAAAACTGTGCTGTTGGTGTCTTTGAATTCTTCTAAGCGAGTTTCAGAGTTGCAAGCCTTAATGGGTATTTCAGCTTTTCTCATTGTTCATAAGGATAGGGGTACTCTCCATAATAATCTTTCTTTTAGGCCTAAGGCTGTTCATGAACTTTCCTTGAATCAGACCATTAACGTGCCTAACTTTTTTTTTCTTCCCCCTCTGAATTCAGGGTAGTGGACTCCACATTCTTTACATGTGTATAGGCATCTCCATTTTTATTTGGACAAAACAAAGCCCATCAGTAAGTCTGATCAGCTTTTTGTCTCTTTCCTGTGTACACCTGTTTCCAAACAAACTGTTCCTAAGTTGCTATCAAAGGCACTCTCGTTTTGTTACTCTCTTCATAGTAAACTTCTGCTTTCAGTTAAGGCTCATTCTGTTAGAGCTGCTGCTTCTTAGGGGGTTTTCTTTAAAGGTCTGGATTCCAGATCTATTCTTCAAGCAACTATGTGATTTTGTTCATACTTTACAAAACATTACAAAATTGATGTTTTCTTAGAAAGTATGGCAAAGTTTGCTCAGTCAGTCTTACTAGGTATTTTGAAACATAAACCCTTTTCAGCTTTCATCCTTGCTGTCTTCTTAGACAGCTTTGGGATTCTGTCATCCTTTAATAATACTGCAACAGTGATTAGCTGGAGATCTGCTATTATGGTAAGTTCTTACATATTTGTGCTATGTCCTTCCATGAACACTCAGTGTTGCATCCCTCTCTCCAACCTCCTCCTCTTCTTTCTGTTTTGTTTGTCAAAGTGGGTTCTTCTGTTTTCCCACCTTTTTGCTTTTACTTAATGTGTAGTTGCCTCTACCTTTGCTTCGCCTGGTTGTCTGGGGAAAGATAGTTAAGAGGTACGCTGCATCTCTACATCCCTTATGTACTTCTGCCTCTATCGGACTTATGCCACAAGGGGAGTGTGCCATCCTTTTAGCATGTAGGATGGACATGGCTATCCTTGTCAATACACTGCAACAGTGATAGTCAGACATCTGTTGTTATGGTAAATTCTTACAGATCTGCACTTTGTATAACCTCCAAGAGTCTTTAATCTAAGGACTACTACTACTACTAAAAAAATGGTGGTGTTGGGAGCATGTCTAATTTTGATGGGTCTATTTTGACCGTGATAGACATGGTTCTCCTTTCTTTTAATGTAGCTTTCCAGTTTCTTCTGCTGCCACTGAGAGGGAATCTTATAGTTCAGCACAATGACTAGCTGCTGTGGGAGGAGGTGTTTTAATTATGTTGCTTTCCCCCTCAGTTTCCTATACTACAGAAGTCCCGGAAACCCACTAGATGGAAATATTTCCTGCCTGAATTGCCTACTACCCTTTTACACCTGAACCTTTGTGGGACTCTACTGGCATCCTAACTGTAGAGTGTGATCAGCTGATTGTTGCTTTGGTGCCAAGAGATCTAAATATTTTACTCCTGTTGCAATAGTCCTTGGACAACAAGTGCTGCCTTCTCCTTTTTTCTGACAGTGCATATCTTTTTTTCTCCAGTGTCTATAATTTTTGTACTGGCAGCTTCATCTGTCTTATCTTTTTATGTGGGCAAAACAAATAGGTCACTTAAAGACCAAATTTTGCAACATCAAAGTGATGTCAAATTGGATTCTAAGCATAATGCTTTGGCCCAGCATGTTAAATATTGTACAGATAGTGTTCTTCCTGTATCTGCAACATGATGAACAAAAAAAGATATGAAAGGAGATTTGATGAATAGGACTGAGGTGATTGAATCTGTATGGTAGCAGCTTTACAGGTAGATAAACCTCCTGGCTTGAATGGTATAGTACCAATCAAACCGATTTTGAAGGGGCGTGGGCTCCTTCGATGATTCTGATTGGATGGTTATCTTCTTTTTAGAGGAAGAATGAATTTGAATGGATGGGATATTTCCTGAAAGCACATATCCCAGTTTTACGCTATTTGTTTTATATATCTTTAAGTTTTTAAGTATTTTAAATAGATTAAATAATTTTATGTTTTGTTACACAGTGTGGTGATCTGCTTGGCCATCTTTCGCAATTGTCTGTTCTTTACACCACGAAGGGTATTTAGTTCTCTCCGTCCTAGTTTTCGCTGTAACATTATATGCGGACCATGGAGAATATCTCCTCCTATGTATATTTGTGTATATTTGTGCGTGTGTGTGTGTGTGCGTGTGCGTGTGTGTATATATATATATATATATATATATATATATATATATATATATATATATATGGGTCTACTTAATTTGCCCTAACTTCCGATTGACCGACACCCATTTGCCCGACACCAAATGACCAAAATTTCATTTGACCGACACTTCATTTGACCGACAAGTATTATTGGCAAGTAAATGGGATATGCCCCCTTCCCCACTGTAGTGCGACCCTGGAGTTAGAATATTTAGTTTTCCTTTAATATTGCTTAGTAAAACAAAAGTAAGTGGGGGGCTTCGCCACCCACACCCCACATTGTGGGGGGCTGTGCCCCCCACCCCCCAACTATATATTCTAACTCCAGGGTCACACTACAGTGGGGAAGGGGGCATGTCCCATTTACTTGTCAATAATACTTGTCGGTTAAATGAAGTGTCGGGTAAGCGGAAGTTAGGGCAAATGAAGTAGATCCATATGTACATAGATAGATATATATATATATATATATATATATATATATATATAGTGTGTGTGTGTGTGTCTACATCCACAGTCAGCTTAGATTTTTTTGTGGACAGAACTAAGTCACTCAGAGATTGTCCAGCTTTGTGTGTTTTTGCCAAATGTTAGCTTCAATGTTTGGAGAAAAAGATTACCAAGCACACCCTTTCCAGGTTGTTGGCCAGCTGTATTCCTCTTTGCCATGAGAAGCTCATGGGTCTATATTGAAACATTGAATGCTGAAAACAGCGAACGATGTTTCATCGACATATTTTCAGTGAAAGCTGAAAATGTCGAAACCATAGAACAGTGATTTCTTTCCTAGGAAAGAAATCGTTGCTCCAATCAAAAAAAAAAAAGTTAAACACTTCCAAACACATACACATGTACCCTAACCATAATTGTACACCCCCTCCAAAAAACAGTAAATTAAATACACATATGCACGAAACCCAACCATACATCTAATGGAAAAAAAAAACAGTAAACATTTTAAAACATGTACACTTACCTTAACCCGCACCCTAATGTCAGTAACTCTTGCACATTTATGTCAACAGTTCCAAACACATACACACTTACCTTAACCCTAATTCTACCCCCCCAAAACAAAAGTAAACAGCTGAAAACACATACACACGTAACTCAGCCATACATCTAACACAAAATAAAAAACAGTAAACACTTTCATACATATGCACTTACCTTAACCCGCACCCTAACCCTAAGGTCAGTAATTGTTGCACATTCACTCTTGGGTGCTATACCGGACAATTCACCACACTACACTGCAGAACACGGCAAAGCAACAAAGCGGTCAAGCGACTTCTTTCCCAATGAAAGAATTCGCTGAACAGCCGCTTTGCTGTTTTGCCTGTTCGTTCTATATGTGTCGACAAAAATGCATTAAACAAAATGCTTTTTCGTCATTCTAATAGGAACCCGAAGCTCACTGGGGATGTGCCTTCCCTCACAGCTCATTCATCTTGAGCATTGGCTGCTTCTGTAACTTTTTTTTCAGTAACCCCACTTTAGTATGTATGCTGCAGCTTCTTGTCCCTGAATATGTTCATGGAGCACTATAAAACTGACCTAAACAGTTTCCTGGTCCATATCTTTTTTTACGGAGTACATTCCCATGAGCACAGCCACTCACAGGAGGCTTTTAAGCTAGATACTGTTCTAATAGTTGCTGAAGAAGGACATCATGTTAACAGATGCAGTTCTACTCAGGGACTTTAGTGAGGGCCTAATAATAATTGTAGAGAATCTTTTACATTCCTGATTGTCTGGTAGCAGCACCTTTCTTTTACTCCCAACCACCCATAATACATTCCTTGTACCTTTATTATGTTGCATTGTCCTGTTGCTTTGTTTATTTGACAAGGGAACAGGTCTTGTATAAGCCTACTATTTGGGCCCAGGAGACTTGGAATGAAAAATGGTTGTTGAAAAGCAAGACACAATTGTCTTCACCTGCTATCAACTTTGAAAAGGTGCTCACAACCATTGTTTGGTATTTTATGTAAGTTTATCATCTTTATGTAGTTGGCATTTTCTGTAATGAGACAGAAGCTGCCAGTGTGTGACCTGCTGTATTTTGAGGCAATGTTACAGTTGCCTCATGTACACAGACAACCCTCTCCTCCTGCCACCAAACACTAATACATGCGAGAGATGCAGTTATACAGCCAAATTGGAGGCTAAGCTCTCTCAGCCCAAGACTGGACCAGGCAGTCAAGAGGAGAAGGGAATTACTTGCATCACACCAGCAATCTCACATAGAAAACAGCACCGACAAAAAAACACACATAAATACACAAAAACATACTCTGAGGCTCTAAATAAAAATCTGCAAAAACAACAGAGACCCCCAAAGCAGACATCCAAGCAACCTTCACCCCCCCAGCACAAACCATGAAATGCATACTTCACAAAACTAGTGTGCCACGCAATCACAGCCCTTATGGCAAAATAACATACCCAGCACACTAGTAATAGGTGACTCTATAGTCAGGCACACTGACATCTCACTCACTAGGGAGAAGGTTACTGTTAGCTGCCTGTCGGGTGCCAGGATCCGCCACGTGACACAAGCACTCAGGTCACTCCAGAAAAAGTACAAATATGTCATTGTCCATGTTGGTATGAATGACCTGAGCCGTACCTCCCTGGACTACATGAAAAGAGACATGGAGGAGCTCTCTGATCATGTAGCCTAGGCCGGTATGACCCTGACCCTGAGTAGCATTCTGCCCTCACCTAGAATGATACCACAGTATAGAGAAAAAATGATCAATTTTAACAATTGCCTAAGCTTCTGTTGTCATTCAAAGGGGATCCAGCATCTGTCAGCCTGGGATGACATGCTCGACAAACCATGCTGCTTCACTAGAGACGGCTTGCACCTATCACCCTTAGGCTTTCAAATACTGGCCAAGGCTGTTTCCACCCCCAAAGTGCCTTTTTTAGGCAAGGCTCAAAAGACAAACCCACCGCTGTAAACAGCACAAGTAACAAAAAACTGAGGGTAATGCTACTCGATGCCAGAAGTCTAAACCTCAAAATGCACACACTCGAGGCACTCCTCAGTATGGAGAAAATTGATGTATGTACAGTAACAGAAACTTGGTTTAAAGCCCCAGAGAGCACCCCAGCACTACCAGGCTACAGCTCATACCATACATTTCGGCCACAAAACCTGAACCGAAATACAAAAGGTGGGGGAGTATCCATATTCATCAAGGATACCCACACCTCCAGGTTAGTGGCACAGCACGATGCTTCAGAGATCATCTACGTGCAACTAACAACGGGCAAAACTGCTATTCAAATTATAGCTTGCTACAGACCACCCACCATGTCCCAGGACACTCACTCCGCATTCCTGGAAACACTGGGAAACATAAAGGTCCTAACAAACACCCTGATATTGGGTGATTTCAATTACCCAAACATTAACTGGGAGAACTACTCAAGTACAGAGTCCCTTGCCCAACATTTCCTAGAATTTATAAACTCAAACGCCCTGGAACAACTGGTCAACACCCCCACCAGAGGTGACAACATATTGGACCTGGTCATCACCAACATGGGCGACCGGTGCTCCACACCGAACGTCAACCCCTTGCTGGTTAGATCTGACCATAAACTAATCACTCTGGATATCCACATTCCACCACCACCCCGGTCAAAGAAACCACCGTGAAAAACTTTACAAAAGCAAACTTCACGTTACTTAAGACCGAGGTGGGAAGTTTCAAAGCCCCCCATGCTAAAGGATCACGCTGTCCAAGCTGCAAAATCCTTTAGTAATACACTCTACGGGCACCTACAAGAATGCATGGATCATGCTATCCCAAACAAAACCAAGACTCACTCCTCCAAGAAAAAGAAACCAGTCTGATGGACCCCTGCTATAAATAAGCTATACAATAGAAGGAGGAAACTAGTACAGAAAAGAGTAAAATCCCAAGAAGGGAAGACATCCCTGATCAGTATCAGCAAGAAACTAGGTTCCCTCATAAAGTCATCCAAGGCTAGCTTCGAAAGAAAAATTGCCATGGACTCCAAAGATAACCGCAAGGCATTCTTTAGCTATGTCAAGAATCTAAGTGGCAATTCTCAGATCTGCTCGGAGTTAGTGCAGAATGGCACAAAATACACTGAACTGACCGATATAGCCAACATCCTGGCAGACAGGTTCAGTGCAAACTTCACCCCCAAAAGGGCCCATAACTATACCAGAAGAATGTAGTGCCCCTGAAATCACAGACACTCTGGTTAAAACAACCCTCTCCAAAGCCAAAAACACAGCATCAATGGGACCGCACGGTGTCCCATGCTGCATCCTACACTCAAAGGTGAACTAATCCCTCACCTAAACACACTGTTTAAACTCAGCCTCTCCACAGGCTACGTGCCCACAGAGTGGTGCACAGCAGCAGTTATTCCGCTCCACAAAGGTGGAGCCACAATGGACCCCGGGAACTATTGCCCTATAAGCCTGACTAGCTTGGTCTGCAAAGCTATGGAGTGCATCTTCATGGATCTCATTAACAGAGACATTTTGGAACCTCCAAACACTGGACCCTACCCAGTTCGGCTTTGTTAAGGGCAGATCATGCCTCCTAAATCTGGTGGACTTCTTTGAGACAGTTACCAAGGCTATAGACAAGGGAAAGGTGGTCCACACAGCCTACCTAGACCTCGCAAAGGCCTTCGACACCATTCCCCACTCAGGTATTATAGACAAGCTTACCAGCCTGAACATAAACTCCTACATCACGAGATGGGTTGCCAACTGGCTCACGGCCAGAGCCCACATGGTAAGAGTTGTGGGAGTTAAGTCTGACTCTAAACCGGTTACAAATGGCATTCCCCAGGGCTCAGTCCTAGGACCCCTCCTGTTCGGCATATACTTCTCAGAGGTACAGGCAAGCACAGGAGGACTATGGCTGACCAAGTTCACAGACGACTGCAAACTAGGGGCTATAACTGACTCTCCAGCTGACACAGACTTCCTCCAAAAGGGTCTCACTGAGATAGATACCTGGTGTCAAAACCATGGGCTCAAGCTAAATGCCAAAAAGTGCATAGTCATCCCCTTTGGAAAAAACAAAGTAGCCACAAACTACCACGTAGGTGGTAGCCCCCTAAATACGGAAGACGTAATAAGGCATTTGGGGACCCAAGTAGATAGTAACCTCTCCTTTGATAATCACATTGCCAAAGTGGTTAGAAAATCCTTCTTTGTGGTCCACTTAATCACAAAAGGGTTTGCCTCCAGATCGAAAGAGGTCATTGGGCCCCTCTATGCATCACTCATCAGACCCGTCATAGAGTATAATGCTCCATTTGGGATGTACCTTACAAGACACCTGCAACAACTGGAAAGACCACAGAAGTACCTCACCAAGAGGATCACTGGCTTCAAGCAGATGCCCTATGCAGCTCAACTGAATAAACTCCAGCTGTACTCTGTTGCATACCGCCTACTCAGAGGTGATTTTTGCCTGACATAGAAGGCCACGTCCAACCCAGAATTGATGGACATGCTCCACCTAAAGAAAACCATATCCCCTTGAGCCACACGCTCCAGGGATCTAAACCTCACCACAGCAATAAATAGGACGTGCTGGAGGGATAGATTTCTGTCCCAGAGACTTCCCATGCTCTGGAACAAGATTCCAATCTACATTAGGCAGGGCTCCTCACAAACCCTCTTCAAGAGAAACCTTGATGAGTGGATTGGAAACAGAAAGTTTACCCCAGGGATCACTTCAGTGGCTCTGCTGGACAGAGGCACAGGGATCTAATCTAAGGGGGTGATGAAAGCCAACACATTCCAGCTAGGCTTATAAATGCCTTCTGGCAGATAGCCTAGTTACCTACCTATGTATATACACTAGTACTTGACCACTGACTTTGTGGGATCCACCTGATATTTCTTTCATTCAAAAATTATAAGATAATTGACATTTAGGGTCTGTTTCTGAAAAATCTTGAATGCTTCCCTGTCCTTGCAGCTTGGTGGTGGTGGTGCTAGTCTTTTGTCTCATTGCTTGTAAATGATTACTAAGCTAGCCAGCAGCAGGCTTGAAGGGAAGATCTGTCAATTCCTGGAGAATATGGGGCCTCTGAATGTCTCTTCACATGTACATGTCAGTAAAGTGTAAGGTAGGTTAATTGTCTGTTAGGGAAGTTTGTTCATACAGCTTTTCTTTCAGCAAGAAGGTAATGAAGCAGACTTGGAATAGTGCTTCTTATGTTTTCAACTTTCATGTATTTAATTGTGAATGTATGTGTTTTTTAAATAAATATATATTTTTTTATAACATATAGAAAGGCAAGTTATAAAAGTATAATAAAGAATATGGCAGATAAAACATTGTTACTCTTAATGCTTGTATTTTGTTTGCAACTCTATTGTAAGCTTGAGTTGTTGTGTCTTTCGGTTTTTCCCGGTTAGGGGTCGCCACAGCGGAACTCCGGTCCGCTAATGATTGGCAGTAGATTTTTATGTGCCGAGTTGCCAGCCCTGACGCACAATCTTCAACGAAGGTACGCGCATTCACGCATGTCTACACACAGAAGACGCTTTAGCTGAGAATCGAACGGGACAATGTCTTACTGTGAGGCGACAACGCTACCGCAGCACCACCACCGCAGTAATAGTGGCTTTTCCAGGTAAATAAAAAGTGAGGGAAATGACCTATTTCTCATTGTTTTCAACTGATGTTCTAGGCATATTGTACCACAGACAAGGAAACTTGCTGTGAGGAAGAGCTTTCTACTTAAATGAAAAGTTTACCTTGTGCTCTCACCAGTAGAATCTGGCTCCCGACTGTTGGAGTTTGATAATGTCCTTGACTTCATGTTTTTCTATTATCATTCATCAAGTCTAGTACATTTTGTCTCCTATTGAGTGGAGCCATATTAATAAGGGACACAGGTATCAACTTGAATCTCTCTGCAGGTAGGATTTGCAGTTTTTTTAATTGGATTTTAAATCAACATTCATTGTTGTAGTGGTTCCCAAAAGCAAATATTTATGTAATGAACTGTAGCACTTTTGTGGTAGACCTGTTTTGCGTTTGTAAATGCATATGTGCCTTATGGAAACACATAAAAAAGGCTGGATTTCAAAGTGGTATTCTGACTTTTCATTTTTGTTTAAGACTCTTTATGTATCGGAAGATATTAGTAAATAGATTCCTACAGCAAGCACTACTTTTCTGTTGCATTAAGCCTTATGTCAGTAATGCTGTTATTCAGAACTCTATATACCCTTGCCAAAATTTATTGTTGCTTGCTTTTCTGAGATAATTAAGCTGTTTCACTTTGAACAAATTAAAGTCTCAGTAAATGATGTTGAGTATTTCTGAAACTATAGTAGAGAAACATTAAGCTGCACAGAAAAGTTCTTCTTTAAAAAAAAAAGTGTGATATTTTGTTACTTGTACCATTTACCATATTTCTGTTCTACTATAGCTGGGCTTTCCGGGTTAGCATGGAATTGGTGGCCACCCTGTTTGTTTTTCCAACTACCGTAGTTTGCTTTTCATTCTGCGTTAAGTAGCATGGTACAGATACGGAAGACAAACTTGCCCATTTCTTGCCATAATTAAAGTGCACTTTGTGGTAGCTGTGTGTCAAAGCTGTAATGCTGTGCTGGTGTTTTGTTTTTTTGTTTTCAAATTTGGTCAGCACACTCCTTCAGTGATTAGCGATGCAGCCTTACAGCTCTTGATTTTAAAATTGGTTTCCTGTCAAGGCTGCCTTTTGTGTGTGGAGTTTATATGTCCTTGTGGATTTAAACTGGTTGCTGGCCTTCTCAAAATTTGCCATTAGATGAAAAGGTGATCCATTAAACTGCCCTTAGGTATGCATGTGGCTTGCAGATGTGTGCTTGGCATTGCAATGAATCAGAATCCTCACCAGTATTATTACATATATACATACAAATATTTCAAGCACCATCAGTGATGTCCGCCGGCCAATATACCAAAACAGTTGTTCCCAGAATAAGTGTCCACTCTGTTCTCTAGACTGGTGCTTGCTTTAATAAATTTGGCAGCCTATTCCATGCATCAGCCGCTCTCTCAGAGAACCAATTATTACTCTTCTCATTCGTATAGACTCTACTACATAGGTGGTGTGATGATTCTCTACTACTTTTTGATAGTCACAACCATTCCCAGAGGTAATTCTGTAAATGCCTTAGACACCCGATTAAGGTCTTCTCTTAAATATCTATGAGACACTGTACAAGTTGAGATATTTTAGTCTTTCATAACTTACATTTTCACATTCATTGATGTCTTTGGTGCATTCATGCTGTTACTGTCCAGTTTACTCATGCTTGTTTTCTTTATTGTTATCCCATACTTAACTTTGGGTGTAATATAACCAACAAGTGATAACTTCATTTCTGATTTACTAGACTTTATAAATCTTTTTATACAACCTTTAGTTCTATAACTATCATTAATCAGTTGGTCAATATGATTAGAAAAACTCAAAACTGGATATACCCAGGTCCTTAAATGAATCTACAGTTTCAATCATTGTGTGCTGTGTTAAATAATCACATTTAAGTTTATGTCCCTCAAATCTCATTACTACGTTTTTGATGTGTTTATCAGAGTATTTTTCTCTTGTGCCCAAATGTTCAATTTAGTCAAGTTCTTTTGCTGACGTACCCTATCTGTAACACGTAATCAGTTCAAACATTTTCAAGTCACCTGCATACAGAATGAAGAACTCCTTGGCTGAAAAAGATAAGAGCTGAAAGCTACAATCTAAACATGTAGGGGCCTAGGGTAGAACCCTGTGGGGCACCCTGACAGTAACCTCGAATTTCAATTTCTCTATGAATCTTGTCATGTCCTATTTTGTAAGTCATGCAGCTAACCTTTTTTTTCAAGAGTATACCAATACCTAGTTGTTCTAATTTATTGGTCAGTGTTTTGTGTATGACCCTGTCAAATGCTGAAGTTAAATCTATAAACATTACATTACAGCACAATTTTTATTCATAGCTATTGTTGTAGAACATCATGTTACAAGTAGTAATAGATTTATTTTCCACATATGCATGCTGATATATGGATGTGCTTCGTGTTTCACTGTTGCAGTCATTACATTTGGGTAATCTGCTGGCAGGTTGCCCTCAGTTGACCTGATTAACAAAGTCTTGGGTCCTGCGTCGGTTGCTGTCCCTCCTTCCATGACGTCAGGTCATCAGGGGTATAAAACATGCAGCCAACGTCATTACATCAGTCTTTCTTGCCACGCGGTGCCCGAAGCAGAAGCAGTTCACAAGTGCCGGTTGGCCGACTCCTGAAATTTTCGTTTTCGAGTTTCAGAACCGAAGTCTTCAACTAAAAGTTAAGTACCCCATTGGGGGAAACTTTTTCTTGCTCCTTACCGATGTCAGTAAAAGTTAATAATTGCATTACTTGTGGGAAGCAAATACCTCAAGGATTTTCATGTGTACTGTATTCCTTGCCTAGGCCCTGACCACAACGTGCCTTGCTGTCGGTTTTGTGCTAAATTTAATCAATGCACGATTAAACATCGGTATATTTTTGCTTCTAAATATTTTGGCTCAAGATTTAACTATCCAGAAATGTTGTTGGTTAGCAGTCCGACTACTGGAATACCTAAAAAACGCAAAGAAAAAGACAGACAGAGACCGTCTAGGTCCAAAACCGACAACGATGCTTCTCCTAAGCCAGTCGCCGGTACTCAATGAGGCGCTTTCGCAGCCCCTGATACCTGCTACTTTTGATTCGCAGGCCTCTACTAAGACCCATTTGGAGTCTGGTATGCCGCGCTATGCTTTAAGTATTGAACCCGCAGATGTCTCTACCTTAGATGGGTCCAGAGCCACTGAGCAGGCACCGGCTTCTGAGGGTGTTTTCAGGCCTAAATATTTGTATATTAAACCAATGCCATCTTCAAAACTAAGGCAAAAATCCACTTCTATGTCTAAAAAACTGACGCTTGGGCCACGTGTACAGGCCCCAATGCCTAAAAAACAAATGATCAAAATGGCTGAGAATTTAATTACCTTGATCAGGGGTACCCATCCCCCTCTTGCTAAGAGGCCTAGGCAAAGCACTGACTATGAATCTTCAGATCAGGTTTCTGTTTCTTCTGTTTCTTCATCTGAACAGGATTTATCTATACCTACTTATGAGGACTCTGAGGCAGAGGATTCCGTCCCTTCTGCCTCTCCCCCTGAGGATTTCTCTTTTGGAGAAACTTTACATACCTTAAGGGAACACTTCCACTGGGAAAGCCAGGATTTCTCTGAATCTAAAAAGAGACTTGGGGATTTTCTTCTCCTTCCTCAGCATAGGCCTTTGGCTATACCTCTTGTTCTAGACATTGTTGATTATGTTTTCTCAGAATCCAGTACGACTCCTGATTCCTTGCCTTCGGCTCCTAGTAAGCCAGACAGATACTACAGGGTTCCTGACTCCCACAAATTCCTTTTCAAAAACCCTACTGCTGACCCTGAAACCATTTCTCAGGGTCCCAAGGGCATTAAGGCCTCTACGGCTGAAAATCCTACCCCTTCTGACAGAGATTCCAGGGTGCTGGATAGATGGGGTAAGACGATTTACACGTCTGCAACCTTGGCAATCAGTGTCAATTTCATATGATTAAATGTCAACAGCATGTCATGGGTTTACTTAAACAGAAAATGATGTTGATCTTTGACTGTGTAGAGAACAGAGTTGTAAGATCTATTACATTCAGCTGAACAAATTGGAAAACATACTTTGCAATGTGGTTTTGATTCTTTGGAGGCCTCTTGCAGGGCTGCTGTTACTGCATCTGTGATAAGAAGGCATGCTTGGCTCAAGGAGCAAAATCTGCCTGACCATTTTAAAGCAAAATTGTTGGATGCTCCTTTACAACAGGACAGTCTCTTTGGTAATAAGGCTGAAGAAGTTTTAAAAAAGATGGAAGATAAAGCTAAATCTATGCAAACTGTGAAAGATTTCTTACAAGTGTAGCCACCCAGATTTAGCAGGCACTGGCCTACTAAGAACTGATCCTTTCCAGTTCCCAAGAGAGCCGCTCAAGTCAACTCTAGACATTCCAAAGGCTCCAGGTTTCAGTCATAAGGAACTTTTAGAACAAAACAATGGGGTGCCTCCACCTCCAAAACTGGAAGCAACAAGGCACCTCCCTATGGTTAACAGTCTCAATGACTTTCCACTAGAATCACCAAGCACTTACCTTTTTGCCGCCCCTTTGGGGGGAAAACTGGCACTTCATGCACGAAACTGGCAACTGATTACTCAGGACAAATGGGTTTTAAATATAGTATCCCAGGGATACAGATTTAATTTCCACACGTTGCCATTCCCAAACGGATGGCCAGATCTGCCTCCAAATCAGTGGGCAGAGGCCCAGAAACAAGTTCTGTTCCTCATGAGTATGGGGGCTATTCAACCAGTACCAGAAGAGGAAAAGGGACAGGGTTTCTATTCAAGACTTTTCATGGTACACAGAAAAGACAAATCATGGCGTCCAATTTTGGACTTATCCATTCTAAACACATTTCTGGACATTCCAAAATTCAAGATGCTGACTCTTCAACAGTTACTACCTATGCTAGGCAAAGATGCCTGGTTGCTAACTCTAGACTTAAAAGAGGCTTACCTGCATATCCCAATCAAGGAATCTTGCAGAAGATACCTCCGCTTCAAAGCAGGCTACTTGCATTTCCAGTTCTCTGCACTGCCCTTTGGCTTATCCACTGCACCCAGGGTCTTCACAAAGTGTCTGGCACCAGTAATTGCTTTTTGCAGGCAAAGAAATATTCAAATTTATCCATACCTGGACGATTGCCTAATTCAGGCAGAAAACAAGGACACTCTTCTAAAGCATCTGGCGTTTGTAAAAAGGGTTCTAACTTGTCTAGGGTACACCATAAACAAAAAGAAATCACAACTGGTACCCTCTCAAAAAATTACATTCCTGGGTGCAAGCTTGAATACAACTGCCCAGATGACTTACCTTACTCCAAAAAACAAATTCAATTGATGACTTACTTCAAACAGGTGGCCACAAAAACCCAGCTTATCTGCAAGACAAATTCTGCATGCCTTGGGATTCGTGGCCTCCTGCATTCTTGTAATTCCATATGCAAGACTGCATATGAGGAAACTTCAATGGTACCTAAAAAGTTTATGGAGTCAACATTGTCACAGCCTGGAAACAATGATTCCTATCATACCTTGCCTGCAACTAGAGTTCCTATGGTGGGCAGAGGCCTGCCACCAAAACAAGGGACTGCCATTCACTCCACCCCCTGCCACCCAAACCCCAACTACAGACGCATCAGACTATGCTTGGGGGGGGGGGGCGCATCTGGCAGGGAAATGCATACAGGGCAAATGGAGCCCAAATCAAATGCTCCTACATATCAATCAGAAAGAGATGCTAGCTGTACAGAATGCTCTGACAGCCTTCAAGGACTACCTTCATCCAGGACAACTACTGATAGACAACACCACAGTCATGTGGTACATAAGCAGGGGGGGGGTACACATTCCTACCCCCTTTGCAGACTAGCCATGGCATTGTGGAACACGGCCTTGACTTATCAAATACATCTGCAAGCTCAATTCCTGCCAGGAAAGCGAAATACTCTGGCAGACGAACTAAGCAAAAACCTTATGGACCCACACGAATGGAAACTGGAACCACAAGTTTTCAGCATGTTGACATGCAAATGGAGGAGCCCAGACATAGATTGTTTTGCCTCACCCCAGAACTATCAGTTGGACAAATTCTGCACAAGAATTCATCACAAAAAAAGCTTGAAAAGTGGATGCGCTATCATTCAGCTGGAAAAACCTATCAGTCTATGCTTTTCCCCCTCTGCCTCTGCTCTCCAAAGTCCCACTAAAAGTCAGACAGGACAAACCAAAAATGATTCTGATTGCTCCAGACTGGCCTCGCCAACACTGGTACCTGCTCCTGCGCAATGTGTCACATCTTCCTCTGTGGCTCCTGCCTCAGACACCTTACCTACTGTCTCAGCAGAACTACCAAATTCTGCACACTCAGCTACAAACTTTGAATCTTGCACTGTGGCTTATCAACTGATTTCACCCTTGGCATCCCTCAGCAAACCTGTAATGGATGTCATTTTGGAGGCTAGAAGGCCAAGTACTAGAAAATCTTATGCTGACAAATGGAAAAGATTCTGTGCCTGGAACCAAGCACAAGGAATAAGCACAGCAATGTCCAATATTCTGCAGTACTTAACTGAGATGCTTCACAAGGGTCTATCTTTTTCTTCCATAAAAATCCATGCGTCTGCCATTTCAGCTCATTACAACACACAACCTCCCCTCTTCTCTCATCCTCTGCTAAAGCAGCATCTCAGATGGGCCAAAAAATTAAGACCACCCAGGAGAGGACCAACTCCTGCATGGGACCTCAGTTTTGTTTTGGAAAAACTCACTCTACGTCCTTTTGAGCCAGCTGCTACTGCAGACCTAAAATTTCTCTCTTGGAAAACAGCTTTTCTTTTAACTGTCACTCCAGCTAGAAGATTTTCAGAATTACAGGCTCTTATGGCAGTGGAGCCTTTTATTATTTTTTATCCGGACAGGGTGGCTCTTAGGACCAATCCATCCTTCATGCCTAAGGTGGTATCTAGTGTGGCTCTTAATCAGACCATTAATCTGCCAACTTTCTCTCCCAGTCCACAGAGCAAGGGTGAGCGGATTCTGCATTCATTGGATGTACACAGACAACTAAGATTCTACTTAAACAGGAAAAAATCTTTAAGAAAATCTGAACAACTATTGGTGGCATTTGCTGCAGGGGCAGAGGGAAAGGCCATTTCAAAGCAGACTGTTTCCAAATGGATAAGCCATTGTATTCGTTTCTGCTATATGCACCATGGTAAACCTGTCCTCAAGGGGATCAGATCTCATTCCACCAGGACTGCATCTACTTCTGCAGCCTTTCTCTGAGGGGTTCCAACCAGAGACATTCTAGAAGCTGCTACCTGGAGCTCAGTTCATACGTTCACCAAACATTACCATTTACCTCTCTTCTCTAAATCTAGAGCTGGCTTTGCCACTGCTGTCCTGTAGGGCCTTATAGCTGCTCCTAATGCTGTATAAATCCATCCACCCAACCATAGCTTTGGGATTCTATCCAAATGTAATGACTGCAACAGTGAAACACGAAGAACATAGTACAGTTGTGTACACTTACCATAAATGTAGATGTTCGAGTGTATTCACTGTTGCAGTCCTGGTTACCCTCCCTCCAGCCCCCTGTTTTTCTCTAACTGTATTTCTCCTTTCTTTTACTATGCTTAAAAGCCTTTTTGGTGTGTTTGCTTTTGTTTGGAGGTATATGTTTTGTATTTTAAATTATATACATATGTACATATATATATATATATATATATATATATATATATATATATATATATATATATATGTATATATATAATCTTGCTCCCCATTTGCGGGGCACCTGACATCTGGGGCAAGAAAAACTGATGTAATGGCATTGACTGCATGTTTTATACCCCTGACGTCATGGAAGAAGGTGCAGCAACCAACGCAGGACCCAAGACTTTGTTAATCAGACCCTTCTGTGGGCAACCTGCCAGCAGATTACCCAAATGTAATGACTGCAACAATGAATACACTCGAATAAGTACATTTATGGTAAGTGTACACAACTGTACTTTTCAAGTCCCAACCTTTCCAAATCTGACAATTTTCCATTATAACCTCCATTATTTTTCCACAATATGAAAGTAAACTTGTGGGTTTATTTGACCTTGAGTTTGTCCTATTCCACTTTCTCTTGAAGATGTGTTTAACAAGTGCATGCCTCCAATCTTGAGGAATCTCCCCATAGTTATATGACCTAGTAAATAACTGATGTAATCGTACTGAATGTTTATGCTGAAGTGTTCAGGTCATTTTTACTAATTCTGTCTCCTCCCTGTGCTTTGTTTAGATCCCAGTTTGCCTAGTTCTATTACAGTGTAATCCTAATTTGAATTCAGTGTCTGAGGTGACCTGGATTTCAGCAGGACAATTTATCACTCCCTTTGTGGAGCCAAACTGCTTTGCGTAAGATTTTATAAATATATCTTTCATCTGTTGTGTCTGAGAATAAATTTTAAAGTCTACGCAAAATTCATCAATTAGTATGTATTTACTCCTGTCACATCTTTTGTATCTACAATATGATTTCCTATTATGCTCAGTATCTTTAATAAATTTTATTCAAATTTTTCTTGATCTTGTCTCGCACTTTGTTTAGTTTGTCAGTCTTGCTTGTTTTCTTCAGTTTACAAAGCCATAGTTCGACCTCTTTTTCCATTTCTTATATGCGTTGTCTCTCACCTTAATCAATTATCTTGTTCTTATGGAAATATGTCCTCCTGAAGTTGTGTGTCTAGATCCTGATGTTAAACATTTTTTGATATATATGTTTTTTTTTGCATTCAGTTTCTCTTTCACAACTTTCCACATTTCTTCTGCAGTTTTTCCTCTGAATGCATCACTCCAGTTAGTTTTATAGTGACTTTTTTGCTTCCATATAATCTATTATTTGTCTTCTCTGCGTTGGTGTAAATTTAGGTTGGAAAGAATTGTCTAATAAGTTAATCTTTATAACCTTATGATCACTGCACATCAGTGGTGGTAAAATACGACTGGAAGTAACAGTCATTTCTTTAGCATCTTTAGACAGCATCTATATTCTGTTCCTTCCTAGACTTTTTTACAATCCAAGGCAACTGTTCTCCCTGAACATATGTTGTAAGTAATTTCTTTACTAATGTTGTTGACTCAGTTTTATTCCACTCTGTTTCTGGTAAATTAGGTCCCCAGCCACTATTCTTCTTCCCTCCTGTGTTTCATGCAAGAAATGAATGAATTTCTCTAGGTCATCAACATTTTACTTTTGTGGTCTGTACACATATGTATGTTCCAGGGGTTGTCTTTATTGTCACAATTACACAATCTACAGTATTGGTGTTATCACCGAACATGTAATAATCACAGATCTCATAACAATGTTTTAATCAGTCATTACGCCTCCACCTTATTTTTTGTTATAAATGTTTTTTACTGTAACAGGCATTCTACTGGGATAGAGCTGGTTTCCGGTCATTGCTCTTTAACCATGTTTTGCAAACAGCAGCATCAGTCTTGTGGGCACGGTACAAATTTACTATTAAAGAACTTTATTATTAACAGCCATCAGAGATGCATTAGTTTGGTACATCAACAAAAAAAGGAAGAACCAGATCCTACCCCTTGTGTCGAGAAGCACTAAGAGTGTGGCAATGGGTGATCTCATCCAACCGCTTTCTCATAGCAACACACATTCCAGGGAAGTCCAGTGTGATAGCAGACAAATTGAGCAGCTCCATTTTGATGCCTCACTTGTGGTCCGTTAATTGCATAGTTGCAGAAAGGATATTCCACAAATGGGGCCAGTCTTGCTGTGATCTTTTTGCCTCTCCCGTAAACAAATAGAGCAGCTGTTTGCCCTGATCCCACCATGAGGGGGGGGGGGGGGAGTCCCTGAGGTGTGCTCTTCTTCATGATTAGTCCCACAGTCTCCTGTATGCCTTTCCTCCGATCCCGTTAATCCCCAAATTTCTACAGAAAACGAGCAGGTTAAAGAGCAAAGTAATTCTCATTGCACCGTAACTGACCTCGACAGGTTTGGTTTCCTTTCCTTTGGCGTCAGTTACTGACCCAACCATGGATTCTGGATCCAACTCTGGACAGGAGCTCACCTGACAGGCACGATTCACTCAGACAATTCCAAACCTAAAGCTCACTGCTTGGTTTCTCTAGTTCCATTAATAGCCAGACAACCGATGCTGGTTTTTCCAGTCCGTCACATTCTCTTATCCTCTTATAAGCCATCTACACACAAACTGTATTCTACTATATTCTAGTAAATGAAAGTGATTTGTTTTCTGGGCACAGCAGAATGACCTAGACCCATTCTCAGCTCCGATTCATAGGATCCTTGACTTAGCCCAATTGTTTAATGAAGGAGGAGCTTTTTCAATAAAGGTGGAACTAGCTGCAGTTTCCAATTTTTACACTGGATATCAAGCATCTTCAGTTGCTTCATACAAACTCTGTAAAGCTTTTCTAAGGGGAACTCTTTTGCTTACACCCCCTTATAAGGACCCTATTCCTCCTTGGGATCTGACTTTGGTGCTGCAAGAAATTCTGCAATCCCCTTTTGAACCTGTAGCTACAGGTTCCCTTCAGAATCACGAAATCCTAAAACCTCTAAATTCATATGGTCGAGACCATATGATCGAAGTTTTAGAACTTTGAAATTCTGAACGGAGATCTGCATATAGTGCGGAATGGGAGATTTACCTTTTCTTTGCTGTAGTGCGATCTTAGAGTTGGTATATATAAGTAGTGGGGTGTGTTGGGGGTGCAGGGGGTCTTGCCGCCTTGCAGAAACATTGAAAAAGTGTTTTTTTTTTTTTTGTTGTTGTTGTTGTTAATGTTGGATTTATTTCGGAATCTTATTCCGAAACATCAGTCATATGGTCTCGATCATATGAAATTCGAGATTCCAAAGTGAATCCTTACCTATATGTGATCTGAAGTTCCTTTCTTGGAAAACTATATTTTTCGTGGCAATAACATCTGCAAGAAGAATTTCAGAGATTCAAGCATTGTCATCTCAACCACGGTATCTGTTTTTCATAAAGACAGGGTTTCATTACATAATAATCCATACTTATTGCCTAAAATAGTCTCAGATAATATCAACCAATCCGTTAATCTACCAGTGCTCTTTCCAAGACCTTCAAATAAAGGTGAATACCTGCTACATTTACTCTTATGTTCATAGGCAATTATGTGTTTACTTTCATAGGAGAAAGTATAAGAAAATCTGACCAACTTTTTGTCTCCTTTTTGGACATGAAACTGGGAAATCCAGTGTCCAAAATAACAATCTAGATGGATCACAGAGTGCATTTCTTACCTTTACAGGAAACAAGGTCTGAAATTCTCTAAACCTTTGTGAGCCCATTCATTCAGAGCCATGGCAACTTTGTTAGTTTTTCATTCTAGAGTGTCCATGGATGATGTATGTGCAGCTGCTACTTTGACTGCCTTTCATGCTTTCATTACTCATTACAAATTAGATTTGGTCTCCAGGGGAATAGCTTCCTTTGTTTTGGAGGAACATACTTCCACGAGTCCACCCAGGGTATAAGGTAGCTGGGCACTTTGTCCCACAGGTTTGAGGATAGAATGAAAATTGACAGTATCAGATAAAGAAGTTATGTACTCTCCATAACATTTCATCTGTGTTGTCCATTTTCATTCTTCCTTAAACAACCTACCCTCCGTCCCCTGACCTTGCTACTCCTGTAAGAGCAAGTGGTCCTTAATTATCATTTTTCTGTACTGAACTCCAGAATAAGTGAAAACTTTTTCTTGCTATACTTAATTGTAATATAAATTATATATACATACACACACTTCATATATTTAGCAGCAAACAAGATCTGAAGTAACTTGGAAGGGTCCATTATGGGTAAGGGGAAGAGCTCAAGAGCTTTTTGGTTGCCATGAGCTATTGCCACTGCCGAGATGGATCCAAGGATCAGATCCGAACCCACAGGTCTGAGGAAGAATGAAAATGGACAACACAGATGGAGCTTTATGGTGAGTACATAACTTCTTTTTAGCTGTTTAGTTTATAGGTAAGATAGTGTATGCATCAGAGAAATGAGATGTTCTGTCATAAAACAGCATGCATATTTAAAATTTTTTCAGGACTGTTTTTGTATTCAGTGACATGAAATCAGAAGTATTTTGGGATTACCATTTTTCTATCTGTGTTTTTAATGGTGAGATTGAAAAGCGGTTTAAATATAGCAGTAGTTATAAATTTGCATTTATCATTTTGTTTATATGTCATTGTAGATCATGTATTCCTTAATGAGATTCCAGGATGATACTATAGTTTCTTAAAAAAACAGTACATAATGAATGAAATTCTTCTTTTGTAAAGGCAGACCCCCTCATTTGAGATATGAAAACATAAGCAAGTATGTGGCATTAAAAAACTTATTTTAGGTCTGTACTATTTTGAATCTGTTGTACCTTGCAGCTATATCTGTGGGTGGATTATTATGTGTTAGTAATTTGACAAGTTTATCTCTAAAACTTGCCCGCAGACGCATCACTTTTAGTTGCTAAGATACAAATTGATGTTTCAAGAAGCTTCAGAATGTAGTTTCGATTTCTTTTTGTGTTTTCTAACTACATGTGTAGTTCATTTGAAGAATAATGTTGAGTGACTACTTTCATTTTCTTCTCCATATTGCAGTTAATGTAATTTTATGGGACTATTTCAGCATTAGTATACATTTTTTTTTGTTTGGGCATTCAAGTACATGTCTCATTTTGAATGAGTATGCTAAAATTTGAGTTACCCATCAAAGCTGACCTACTGTTTTATTAGTTGCATACTTTTATAATCTTCAGTTTCATATTTGCAGTATGTAATGTGTCATTTGTATAGTTTGAAATAATATGAAATTTTATATAGATACTTGCCTCTATTTCCTGTATGTGCTTGCTTTTATAATGTGTCTTTGTTGTACTACACTTTTCAATCTGTGTAATGATCAGTCATGTTGGTAGTAACAAGTATATAAAACAAAGTTGAAACAGTAGATTACTCTTTGGTGGTCTGGTTCTATACATTCTTATTTATGCAGCTGTTTTAGCTTTCAGTTATACAGTTGTACCAAATTCTTCTGCATGACAAAGATGCTAGGGTTGGACAATGAAGGTAAAGATATATTATAAAACTCAGTATGCTGAACCTTAATGGTGGGAGGTACTTTGCTTTCACAATGAAGACAATCTTGCAGAAAAAGTAAGCACTATTTCTTTTCCTTGTTAAAAGCAAATTTTATTGTAATAAAAAGTGTAACTCCTTTTGCATATGTTCATAAAAATCTGTGAGTTTCTCTATTTAGGGATGTGTACTGTCTTTTATCTGTGTATGGCATTCCTGCATGAGGAATAAAGTATGCACTAATGCAGTGTTTCTTAGTGTTTTCTCTGGAACCCTAAAAACATCTGTGATTTATGGCCAGTGAAGAAGAGGAGCTCTGCAGACTGTTTTTCTGTTTTATTTTACTTAAAGTAAAGAAAAAGAAAATAAAATAGAAAAATAACCTGTGGAGCTACTTTTCAAAGTGTCATAGGGGCAGGTGAGCAAATGAGTATTTTTTTTTTTTTGAGTTATTTCTTCCCTTACTGTATTCTGACAATCATCCCAGTGCCCCGTGTCCTTTGCTGGGTGTACTGGCACTTCATTTCACTCGACAGTTCAGTGCCCAAATTTTGAGCCTGGGCCAACGAGGAACTTAACAGTGTTTAGTGGGGGAGGTGCTTGTCTTCTTGCAGGGAGTTCTTGTGGTGAAGTCTGAGATGGGTGTGCATTGGGGATGTCCAACATTTCGGACTGCCTCTGGGGCATTTCAGCCACGTCCTCATCCTATTCCCCTTTATGGGTAATGATATCCCCAGCCTCCATCAGGCATAGCCATCAGAGACACCCACAGGACTGCCTTCACCTCCCCCCCCCAAAGATTGTAAAGACAATCCCTCCCTGCCTCTGTCAGTCGACTGAGCCATTAGTTAAACCTAGGTCTTTCTGGGTTGTAGCCAGGGTTTTCTCCCTCTGCCACCATGAGATGCTCAAGTCCGTGAGTATTAAAGAGTGAAGGGATGGTCACTGCAGCTGCTGGAGCGTAAGATAAGTTTTCTAATTTGTCTGAACTGGCAGGTACTATAGATTTGCGGGGCAACTGGTTGAAAGCATAGCTCTGAGCTGTCCCTGATTTTGTCTCATAATGTTATGATGTAATGTGATCCTATCTCGCCTACATTCATTACTGACGGGCTCGGAGCCGAGAGTCGGCTCCGACTCGGCCACTATAACTAGCACAAAGTCTCTCATTGGCTGGGCTAACCCTGTATCCCAGGATGCATCACGCCCAAACCCCCAGATCTTGTTTGCCGCTGCTAGAGTAACGATGTGGTTTCGACTTGGCTGTGGCTAAGTACCCTGAACTTATAGCTGTTTGCTCAAGTTATTATACCAAAAAGCTATTTTAATAGTTACGTTGTCTGTTGTTTCCATTTTTTGTGACTGATTGCAGCCTTTTTGTTGGTGGTTGTGTGGTAATCCTTCTGTTTGGTGGGCTAGGCCCGTTTGAGTTAGAGGGCCTTTGCCCTATCTTGTGTCTTAGTGTCAGCCGTTTTTGTGTCTTAGTGTTCTGGCGTTTACGCTAGAGCCCTTTCCACCCTCCCTCCTTGTGTTGCTGAGTGTGCGGTTGTTTTTCCTTATGTCTGGTAAGGAACAAAAAGAACATAAGCCATCTGGCTTTAAAAATGCTCCAAATGTGCGTACAAAATGTCGTTGACTGATGGCCACACCATCTGTGTTTATTGTCTGGGTGCCATACACTTGCAGGAATCCTGCAGTGTTTGTCATGCCTTCTCTTCCAGGGTTTTACAGGAGAGAAAAAATAAACTTATCCTTAAGGGTTTGATTAAACCCTCCTTTGAGGAAACTTTATCGTCCTCTCCTCCCTCAGAGAAATTCAGGTCCAAGACAAAAATGAAGTCTCCGGCTCCAGCTAGTTCTTCAGAGCCTCTGGAGAAAAGGTTAAAAGCTATATCTCCTTCCTCGGCTCCACTGGTCTCGGAGCCGCAGGAGGTACTGTCCAAGGCTATGTCTCCTTCCTTGGCTCCACTGGTCTCGGAGCCGCAGGAAGTCTTGTCTGTTTCAGGGTCAGTTTCTTTGACTCCACAGTCGTCGGCGCCGAAGGAGGTTGTGGTGGTTCTTGAGCCTGCTTCGGCTCTGATCCTTTTGGAGCCGATGCGGAGCCGTTCCCCCAGTCTTGTCTCTGTTCCGGCAGAGAAGGTTTCTCAACCCCCTTCTGTCTCCTCCAAGCTGTTGGATTCGGATGTGGATAAGGGTGGTCCAGAGGCTCTTCCAGTCGCCAGTGTTAACTAAATTATTTTCAGCTCCAGCTCAGTCGGCTCCGGAGCCAGCCACTATATCGGTTCTGTTTCTTCCTCCTCTGACAACCTCGGTGTCGTCTGAGCCGGAGTCTGCCGAATCGAGTAAGTCCTTGGGTCGGCTCCGAAACCTCCTGCTAGTCTTTCGGATCCGACCTCGGCTCCAACCTTTTCCATCCCTTCTACAGGTTTCGGTACTCTGATGTCCTCAGTCGAACCCGAGGGGGATACATCGGGGCTTCAGGCTTCGACTCCGAGTCTCACCCTTGGTGCTTTGGCTAGGGGTACCCCGACTCCGGTCATGGTCTCGGAGGCGGGTTTTTCGTCCGATTCTGGTGGACCTGCCTTCGAGGCTATGAGGAGCGCACTGGCCAAGTCCATAGTGACTTCACCTGAATCAGCAACTCCTTTCCCAGACGCTGTGACCAGAGCTTCTGGTGCCCCCCTATCTCTGGACAGCGGGGCTCCTAGACCTGAGGATACCTCCATGTGTGGTCCCCTGCTTTCTGAGGGCCCTTCAGAGTCCGTGCCTGAGGAGCCTCCCAGGAAGAAGTTGTGTAAGAGGAAGCACATAGACTCCCCAGATGAGTCTGTCACCTCGGACACCGACCTCGATGATGCAGAAGGGTCCCCGAAGTCGTCCTCTGATGATGTCTTGTTCTCCGATATCCTGGGGATCTTGAGACAGCGGGGCGACTGGCCATCCAAAAACCCTTCTGAGGAGGAGTCTGTCTTCCTCAAGGTCTTCGGAGCCCAGCCTTCCACCTCCTGGGTGTCTCCACCCTTCAATGAATTATTGGATCTTATTTGTCAAAGGGTGTGGGAACACCCTGACTCTGTGGAACCAGTTCCTAGTCGCCCCAATAAGTTCTTATCTGCGCCTCCTGGAAAAGAATTTTTGACCAAGGGAGTACCTGTGGATGCTATGGTGGTGGCGTCTGCCACTCAGCCGGACGTGGCAGAGGCTTCTACTTCCATCCATCCTCCTAATAAGGAGTCTAGGAGTATGGATAGGTATGGGAAGCGTACCCTGTCTTCAGCGACCTTTACCTTGCGGTCGCTGAATTACTTGTGTCATTTTACGCGGCTCCAAAGGGATCTCATAAAGGAGTTGGGAGATACCCTGTCGGGTAACTTGCCTGAGGCGTTGGCCCAGTCTGTTAACGCCCAGCAGTTTACCCTTTCTTCCATCGTCAACTCGTCCATGAGGCTCATATCTTATGCAGCCGAGGGGGCGGGTAGAGCAGCGAGTTCGGGCATAGCCCTCAGGAGGCAAACTTGGATGCACTTGTGTCATTTTGCGGAGGCTTTCAAGTCTTCTTTCACGGACGCCCCATTCGACGGGTCCTCCCTTTTTGGACCCAAAGTGAAAGACACCCTCACTAGATGTGAGCAGGAGGGTAAGACTTTGTCTGCCGTTGGGGCCCGTTTTTCGCTTCCCACTAGACCTTATCCCAACACTCAGAGGGGAGGGAAAATGTGGTTCAGAAAGTCTCAAAAGTCTTCCCCTGCCCATCAAAGTGACCTCCCCTCCAGGGGCAGAGGATGGGGGAATTTTAATGGAAGACGTCACCCTAGAGGCGGTGGAGGCCCCCGCAATACAGGAGACCGCGAGTCCTTTCGTGGTTCCTCCTACCAACGTCCCTGAGGGATTACCCAACTGTGCGTCTCTGGAGCCAGTCGGGGGTAATTTTTTGGGGCATCTTCAGGCCTGGGAGTCCATCACTCAGGATCGATGGGTGCTTCATATCATCACCAGAGGTTACACCATTCCCTTTATTCGTCCCCCCCCCCGCCATCAAGGAAAATCCCGGACGTTCCGCCCAGTCAATGGGATCAGGCAGCAATAGAGGTCTCAAAGCTGCTAGAAAAAGGAGTCATCCAACCAGTCCCCGCAGACCAGATCGGATTAGGAACTTACTCAAGGTTATTTTTGGTGCCAAAAAAACCAGGGGACTTGAGACCCATTCTGGATCACAGCTGTTTAAACCGCTTTGTAAAGAAGTCCAAGTTCCGAATGGTCACTTTGCAATCCATTTTCCCATTGCTGGAAAAAGGAGTATGGATGTGCTCCATCGATCTCAAGGCTGCCTATTATCACATCAACAAGGCTTCCAGGAATCATTTACGCTTCCAGCTGGGAGCCAGTCGTTTTCAATTCCGGGCCCTGCACTTTGGTCTCACCACAGCCTACAGGGTGTTCACCAAATGTCTGGCAGTGGTGGCAGCTCACCTGAGACGTCTAGGATTCCAGGTGTTTCCTTATCAAGACGACTGGCTCCTCACTGCCCCCACCAGGCATCTACTTGTTCAAGCCACAAGAGCTACTGTCAAATTGGGCCATCTTCTAGGGATTTCATTCAACTGGGCAAAATCTGTATTGCTGCCATCACAACGTGTTGCCTTTATCGGCGCAAAGCTAGACTCTGTAGAAATGCAAGCTTTCCTACTGGCAGAGAGAATAAAAGTGTTACAGGCCCAAGTCCTGGCTTTACTACCCCGGGAAAAAGCCCAAGCCAGGATGGTTCTTCAGTTGTTGGGATCAATGGAGGCCATCATTCTTCTAGTTCCGCTAGCCAGGTTACACATGCGAATACTTCAGTGGCTCCTTTCGGCCCAGTGGTCATATCAGGAACGTCCCTTGTCCCATCCGATTCTCATTACGGAGAGATGCCGGCAGGATCTGCGTTGGTGGCTTCTCTCGTCCAACCTGAATCAAGGGAGACCCTTAAGCCCCCCATCCCCTATTGCCACAGTAACCACGGACGCCTCCCAGATAGGGTGGGGGGGCATTATCTGGGCAAGACGGTCCAAGGTACGTGGCAAGACCACGAGGTTCACTTGCATATCAATGTTCTGGAGATGAGAGCGGTGCTTCTAGCATTGCAGGCACTTCACAGCTCTCTTCCCAGGGGAGCTATTGCGATTCTTTCCAACAATATGTCGGTTGTCTGGTATCTGAACAAGCAGGGAGGAACCAAGTCCTACCCCCTTTGCAGGGAGGCCATGAGAGTGTGGAATTGGGCGATCACTTCCCAGTGCTTTCTTGTGGCAACGCACATTCCGGGGAAGTCCAATGTGATAGCAGACAGGCTGAGCAGAGCTATTCTGATGCCTCACGAGTGTTCCCTGAACGATCGAGTGGCTGCTCAGATCTTCTCCAGGTGGGGCCTACCCTGCTGCGACCTCTTTGCCAGCCCCCTGAATGCGAAGTGCAGCAATTTTTTCACTCTGATCCCCCCACAGGGGGAGTCACTCAGGGATGCTCTAGTCTACAATTGGCCCTCCGGTCTGCTCTACGCCTTCCCGCTGGTCCCTCTTCTACCAAGAGTGATTCAGAAGGCTACCTTCTTGGGAAGCAAGATGATTTTGATCGCACCACACTGGCCCCGTCAAGTTTGGTTCCCCTTCCTTCGGAAGTATGCGGTGGATGGTCCTTGGATTCTGGACCCAGCTCCAGACCTATTGACTCATCAAGTCAGGACAGCTCCATCCATCCCTATGAACTCTCAAGCTCGCTGCCTGGCTTCTCCATTTCCGACCTTAGTCAGACAGCATATCTTTACCCCAGAAGTAGTACATATTCTGTCTTCCTCCCACAAGTCTTCTACTAGGAAAATATACTCTAGTAAATGGAAGAGATTTGCCTTTTGGGCTCAGCAACGTGATCTTGATCCCCTTACAGCCCCTGTGTCGGCGGTGTTAGATTTCTTAGCAACGCTTTTTAGACAGGGTTCGGATGCCTCCACTATAAAGGTTCAGTTGGCAGCAATCTCCAATTATCATGTTGCATATGAGCCTTCCCTCATGGGTCATAAGCTGTGTAAAGCCTTTCTGAAAGGAGCCTGGTTGCTTCGCCCTCCAGTTTCGCAACCCGTTTTGCCATGGGATTTAGATGTGGTGCTCAGAGCTTTAACGGCTTCTCCCTTTGAGCCGGCAGCCTCTTGCGAATTGAAATTTTTGTCATGGAAGACTGCCTTTTTGGTAGCCATAACTTCAGCCAGAAGGGTATCGGAGCTTCAAGCCCTTTCTGTTAAACCTCCTTATTTAATTTTTCATAAGGACAGAGTATCTCTGAGACTTAATCCTTCCTTTCTCCCTAAGGTCTCTTCTGCCCTTTGTCTCCACCAGTCTAGTCTATTGAGCTTCCGGTCTTTTTTTCACGGTTTTCCAACAAAGTGGAATACAAATTTCACCAGTTGGATGTGCATAGACAACTGATGTTTTATTTAAATAGGACACAACAGGAGAGGAAATCAGATCAGTTGTTTGTGTCCTTTTCTGACAATAGAATTGGCAGATCTGTAACTAAGGGCACCATAGCTAAGTGGATTAGAGACTGTATCTCATTTATTTATACATTAGCGGGTAAGGATCTTCCCTTTCCAGTTAAGGCGCATTATACCAGGGCTATGTCAACTTCAGTGGCCTTTCATGCTATACTAACCATAGATGAGATATGTGCAGCGGCTACTTGGACTTCTCCACATACCTTTATTTCTCATTACAAACTGGACGTGGCCTCTAGAGGTCGGACTTCCTTTGGTTCCACAGTGCTCAGGAGTGTTTTCCAGTGAGCCTCCCGGGATTTAGGTGCTAGGGACGCTGGCCCGTCAGTAATGAATGTAGGCGAGATAGGATCACATTACATCTTTTAGTTATGTACTTACCATAACGATAGATGTATGTGATCCATCTCGCCTACATTCTTACGTACCCGCCCTCCTACCCCCCTACCTGTTGGACTTGGAGGAAACTTGTATTCTGATTCCTCTGAGGATTTTATTTTTTCTCTCCTCTTACATATATATCCTTGTGGTGTGGTGTACATGGGAAGATAATATTGGGGCAAACAAGATCTGGGGGTTTGGGCGTGATGCATCCTGGGATACAGGGTTAGCCCAGCCAATGAGAGACTTTGTGCTAGTTATAGTGGCTGAGTCGGAGCCAACTCTCGGCTCCGAGCCCGTCAGTAATGAATGTAGGCGAGATGGATCACATACATCTATCGTTATGGTAAGTACATAACTAAAAGTTATCCTATCTTGCCTTCATTCATTGCTGAATAGTTCGAAACCGAAAATTGGTTCCGACTCGGCCTGTGCTAAAGCTCAAGAGCTTCCACTGGTTCGAGGCTGTACCCTATCCTGTCATGCCTTGGAAAGATTACCCAGATCTTGTTTGCCACTAAACAGATTGGGTGCTTCCTCTCGGCTCAGGCTAAGTGGAAATATTTCTTTTCCTTTTCAAAGTTTTTTCTAGTTTAAATACAGTGTGCATTGTAAAGTTTAGTGTTAGGAGTGTGCTATAGATCTTTCTAGGTCATTCTTGTGCTATTTTTTGTGGTTGGCCATCATCTACCACTAGGGCTTTATGTTTCCCCTATCCCGGTCCCGAACTCGTTTACATTAGAGAACTTTGGGGTTTTTACTTTAATTTGTGGTTATAGTTTGTTATATCCTAACACTCTTCCCCCAAAAGCACCAGAGTCTGTCTCTTTGGGTCTCCATGCCTGGGAGGGAGAAATGGCAAAGTCCCAGGATGCCCCACTGGGTGAAACCATCTCTTCCAAAACCTCTCCTGAGTACTTCTCTGAAGATGTCCCTCGGAAAAGGTTATGTAAGAGGAAACATCTAGACTCCCCTGAGGAGTCCATCACTTCAGACATGGACCTCGATGATTCAGGAGGAGCCCTACGGGGTCACTCTCTGAGGATGTCTCCTTTGCGGACATCCTAGAGATCCTCAAACAGAGACGTGGTTGGAAGTAGATTAACCCTTCTGAGGATGAGTCTGTGTACCTGGAGGCTTTCAGGTCTCATCCCTCCACCTCTTTGACTCCGCCTTTCGACCAGCTCCTGAATGTAGTCAGTCGGAAGGCGTGGGGCTCTTCAGAGTCTGTGGAACCTGTTCCGAGGATGCTAAATCTATTACAGCACCCTCTGATAGAGTTCCTCACAAAAAGTGTCCTGGTAGATGCAGCCACCAAAAAGGAATTATCTGAGACTTCCTCATTTGTCTATTCACCGAATAAAGAATCTCGTACAATGGACAGATATGGAAAGCATGTGTTTTCTTCATCTTCCTTTACCTTTAGGTCGCTGAACTATCTGACCCATTTTACTAGGCTTTAGAGGGATCTCCTGAAAGAGCTAGGTGATACCCTCCAAGGTTCTACAGCTGCAGGGGTTTCAGACAAGGTGACTTCTCAGCTTTCCACCTTAAATTCTGTGGTAAACTTCTCCATGTGACTTATCTCTTAAGCAGCTGATGGAGTGAGTAGGGCAGCAGGTACATGAATCTCCTTAAGGAGGCATTCCTGGATGTGCTTATGTGATTTTGCAGAGCCCTTCAAGTTTCCCTTTATTAATACCCATTTTGACGGCTTGTCCTTGCTCGGGCCAAAATAGAAAGAGTCTATAACCAGGTGCGATCAAGAGGGAAAGACTCTTTCTTCCGTTGGAGTCCATTTCTCCCTCCCTACCAGACCTTACCCGAAAGGCTAGAAGGGGGGAAAAATGTGGTTCCATAAGCCCCAGAGACCCTTTCTGGGCACACGTGGTGATTCTTCCCCCAGGGGCAGAGGGGGAAATAACAATGGAAGGCGCTGACTTCACAGCAGAGGAGGTCTGCAAAACCAGGGCGACAGGGATACGTTTCTTGGTGGGCCCTTTCAGTGCTCCTGAAAAGAGGCCTGTCTATCCACCTCTGAAGGCCGTCGGGGGTCACTTGTCACTGTACCTAAACGCTTGGCTAAAAATAAAAGGTAAATGGGTACAAATGATCATATCCAGAGGCTACTGTATACTCTCTTCCTCTTCCCTTTAGAAAAAGATCAGTCCTGGATGTTCCACCCAGTCAGAGGCAACCCTATAGGTACAAAGGTTGCTAGAAAAAAAAAGAGTCATCGAAAATGTCCCTGCAGACCAAATTGGATCCGGAACTACTTAGAGGTTCTTTTTATTTCCAAAAAGGACAATGGACTGGAGGCCCCTTCTGGATCACAGCAGAATAAACAAGTCTGTAAAAAAGTCAAATTTCCAGATGATGACACTACAGTCAGTACTCCCCTTTCTGGGGAAAGACAGTTGGATGTGCGCAATAGATCTCCAGGATGTGTACTTCCACATAAAAGATGGACAGGTGATCCTGGATTCAGTTACGCTTTCAGCTGGGAGATTGTCATTACTAGTTCCGAGCTCTGCCCTTTGGTGTCACTACAGCCCCCAGAGTATTCACCAAATGCATGGCAGTAGGCACGGCTCACTTGAGTCGTGTAGGATTCCAGGTGTTTCTGTACTTGGATGACTGTCTCCTAACCACCACCAAGCATCTACTAACCAGCGCAGGAGACACCACCATCCACCTTTGCTCTCAACTAGGCATCACGATAAGCTTCAAAAAGTTTGCCTTGTTGCCATCACAACATATTGTAGTCATAAGAGCAGACTTAAACACAAGAGACATGGTAGCCAAACGTCCTCCCGACAGGATACAAACCCCCTACATCAACAAGTAAAAAAATCTTTTAACAAGGAAGAAAATACAAGCAAAGCTTATTCTGAAGATTTTAGGTATCATGGCGGCAGCAATAACCTTGGTACCCCTTCCTCGTCTGCACATGAGAATTCTCCAGTGGCTACTTTTCACCCAATGGTCCATGCAGGAGTTACCCATGTCCCACAAGATTATCATAACTGAATCCTGCAAGAGGGATCTGTGCTGGTGGCTTCATTCTACTCAGGTGGATTTGGGCAGACCGTTCATTCCCCCACAATCAATAGCTACAGTCACCACGGATGCTTCCCAGATAGTGTGGGGGGTGGCATTATCTGGGGAACACTGTCCAGTGAGTTTGGCAGGAATACGAGAAACACTTGCATGTCAGTGTCCTAGAGAATGAGATTGGTGCTTTGGTGTTGCAGGCATTCCAGAACTCCCTTCCACTAGGAACAATTGCAATCCATTCAAACATTATGTCAGTGGTGTGGTATATAAACAAACGAGTAGGAACCAGGTCTTACTCCCCTATGTCAAGAGGCTCAAAGAGTATGGCAATGGGCAGTCTTTTCTCAATGCTTTCTAATAGCAATGCATATCCTGGGGAAATCCAACGTGATAGCAGGCAAACTCAGCAGAGCTATTCTAAAGCCTCACGAGTGGTCCCTGTTTCAGGAATTTGCTCCACAATTTCCTGTTTCAGGGACCACTCGTGAGGCATTAGAATAGCTCTGCTGAGTGGTCCCTGAAACAGGAAATTGTGGAGCAAATTTTTCTTAATTGGGGCCAGCCTTGCTGCAACCTTTTTGCCACGTCCATGAATGCCAAATGCAGCAGCTACTTTGCTCTGATCCCCCCTCCAGGGAATCACCAAGGGATGCACTTGTACACGATTGGCCCCCCCGAGTCTTCTATATGCTTTCCCTCCTTTTCCCTTGATTCCCAAAGTCCTTCAGAAAGCAAACACATTGAGAAGCAGGTTAATACACATTGCCCCATACTGGCCTCATCAGATTTGGTTCCCCTTTCTATGGCCTCATCTACAAGAGGAGCCATGGGTTCTGGACCCAGTTCCAGATCTCCTGACTCATCCATCAGGGATGCTTCCTCCATTGGTCCAAACCCTCAAATTGACAGCTTGGCTGCTCCACTGCCACTCCTCGCTAGGCTTCCGAATGTTTCTAGTGCTGTGAAGCATATTCTGATCTCATCCTATAAGGCTACAACTAGAAAGCTTTATGCTAGCAAATGGAAAAGATTTTCCTGTTGTGCACTTGACAAGCTCATTGATCGTTTCACAATCCCCATCACATCTGTTTTAGACTTACTAGCAAAACTTTTCAGTGAAGGTGCAGCAGTGGCTACGATACGAGTTCAGTTGGCTGCTATATCAGACTACCATATTGGAGAAATGGGATTCAAAATCATGTCCCATAGACTTTGCAAGGCCTTTTTGAGAGGTACTTTCTTGCTTGGGCCTCCAGTAAAAGGACTTCAACTTCGTATTGTCCACTCTAATCCTTCCTCCCTTTGAACCTGCATCATGTCATCTAACGTTTCTAATGTGGAAAACAGTCTTCTTAGTAGCCATCACATCTGCCAGGAGGGTATCAGAACTCCAAGCATTATCAAAGCGTTCCCCCTATATGATTTTCCACAAAGATTGAGTGTCCCTGAGAACTAATTCTTTATTTCTTCCTAAGGTATGTTCTGAGACTAATTTAAATCAATCCGTTGACTTGCCGGTGGTTTTCCCAAACTATGGCAAGAAGGCAGAATACAGGTTACTTCAACTGGACGTACACAGGCAGTTACATTTCTACCTGCACAGAACAAAGGAATTCAGAAAATCAGACCAACTATTTGCATCCTTTTCAGATAAGAAAAAGGGCGCCCCAACATCTATAGTCACGCTTTCTAAATGCTTACTGATTGCATAACCTTCTCATATGCATCTCAAAATAGAGAACTTCCAGGAAAGTAAAAGGTTACTCTACAAGGGCTATTGCATCCTCTTCAGCCTTTCAAGGTAGATTACCCATGAGTTCAGTTTGTGCTGCAACAACATGGATAAAGCCTCCTACCTTTATTACTTATTACAAAGTGGATTTGGCCTCCAGGAACAGGGATTCCGTTAGGTCCACTGTTCTGAAGAGTGTTTTCCCTTGAGCCACCCAAGCAAGAAGGTGCTAGGGATGCTGTCCCATCCAGCAATGAGTGAAGGCGAGATAGGACAACATAATATTAAGAAGTTATGTACTCACCATAATGTTCCATGTTTGCTGTCCATCTCGCCTTCATTCTTGCATCCCACCCTCCTTCCCCCAGCCTTCGCTCCTGGAGGATTGAGAGGTCTCACAAAATTGGAAATTCATGTTCTCTGACACTCTTCCTTAGCTCCTTTAGTAGACATGGTTCTATGTAGGTATTACTTGTTTAGTATTTGCAAACAAGGTCTGGGTAATCTTCCCAAGGCATGATGGGATAGGGTATAGCCTCGAGCCGGTGGTAGCTCTCAAGCTTTAGTATAGGCCGAGTCAGAACCGATTCTCTGTTCCGAACCATCCACAATGAATGAAGGCAAGATGGGCTACAAACATGGGACGTTATACTGAGTACGTAACTTCTTATTTTTGCTCCTTTCCTCAAGCAGTTTGTTAGAATTTTTCTCCCTGCTTTTTTCTTTAGTTTAAGCAGGTACATTCTGGTGTAAAACTAGATCTGATGTTGTAAATCTTCATTCATTCCTTACTGATAGGACTTTGGTTCCGTCCTTGGAACTACCACGGCCGGTACCAAGCTCGCACCAAAAACTCTCAGCTAAGACCTACCCACAATGCCCCTCTCATATTCTCTTCAGATCTCATTTGCTGCGTTCCTCATCAGACGTGCAAAGCCTTCTCTCAAGTTAAGTGTAGCTTTTTTTGTGGTTATTTCTATTTTTAGTGTCTTATTAGCCAGTTTTCTCATCTAAGGTTATTTCTCGTTTCTACTTTCTTTATTTTCTGACTAAACCCTACCCACTACCGTGGTAGTTCTTTCATACCATCGTTGGTACTACTCCCGCATCCCTACCTTAGTAGGCCGTTCTGTTGCCTTTTTGGTATTTCTTGGTACCATTGTTGGTACTCACTGCCTAGCTATCTGTACAAAAAAAAAAAAAAAAAGTTTTTTCGCTATCCCTTTATCTTCTTGTTTGGTGGGTATAGTTTTATTGTGTGGTAGTATTAGTGTGTTATAATGTCGGATAAGGCCAAGCTTGGGTTCAAGCAGTGTGATAAGTGCGGGTATAAGATGCCCAACTCTGACGTCGCGCCTGGTGTGTTATTTTGGGTGTTGACTACATTAACATTTCTTGTGACATTTGTTCTAGCTTCAGCAACTGTACGTTGGCTGAAAGCAAGAACAAGCTTATTCTAAAGGGTATGCTGAAATCACCCTTCGCAGAAGCTCTTTCTGAGATGGAGGTCTCACCACCTCCTAAGCATAAGGATGTGAAAAAGCACAAGGAGAAACAAGAGTCTTTCGGTTCCAACATTCTCGTCCTCCTTAGAACCGTGTCAACACCGGGATTCTCCCACACTGTCGACACAGACAGCTTTGACACCAGGGTCCCTGTTTTCTCCCTCGGTGCCGTCCTTGATTCTGACTCGGACTTCTACCACTGTACCAGCTTTTGACACCATCCCCCTCAGTGCCGACTTTGTTTATGACACAGGCTCTGACCACTGTACCTGCATCGGCACCATTCCCAGCCACGGTGCCGATGTCTTGCACAGCTCCACTGATAATGACACCTTCCATTCTGAAGATCGAGCACTTTCCCATAACCAGGCATTCTCTCTCGTATTACCCCTTTTTAGGACAACAATTTAGTCCATTTCTTGAGAGACCAGAATCTCCATTGGCAGCTTCCTTCAGAGCCATCAGGAGTTTTTCGGAACAAGATGTAATGAGGGTTGTGGACCAGCTTTTGGCAGCTAGAGGATTACCCACCCCGACTAGGTCTTCCCTCATACTTGGTACAGAAGCTGTCATGGTGTATTCACCTGTTTATGCTCCTCCTCAGACCTCCTCCCAGGTCTCGGAGACTTCGGTACCTATGGCCATCCCGGTGCATTCTGTCTCTGCTCCAACAGCAGAGGCTTCCCTGTCGGTACCAATTACTCTTGGTGCCACTACTCCTTTGGAACTGGCACACTCTCGGAGCCGTGATTGGGCTGTCGGCACCGCGGCACCTAGTTTGGTGCCAAATTTTTTCTATGGCACCATCTATGGCCACGGCTTTCCCGGCAGCTACAGGTCCTTTCGGAGCTCCTCACCTGGCGGCGGGCTCCTCAGGGTGGGGTGTGACCCCAGTTCCAGACTCCCATCCCTCCTCGGGCGGGACTGCTTTCCAGGTGATGGAGGAGGGTTCTTGCTTCAACAGGCTCACAGTTGGCACCATTGGCATCGGAACCAGAACCCCTCTCTAGCATGCAGCTGTCCCAGCCTCCTCCTCTGGGATCTCGAGCACGGGAGCCACAAGACTTTCCCTTAAAGGGAACCCTTTCTCCGGAATCTTCTTCAGAAGACCCCACTGGGGAGCCACCCCAGAAGATACTTTGCAAGAGGAAGCATCTTGATTCCCCTGAGGAATCCATCACTGTAGGCACAGATTACGATGAGGGAGAAGGGTCCCCATGGTCTCCCCTGGAAGACATCTCATTTGGATACATTCTCGAGATCCTCAAGCAGAGGAGAGACTGGAAGCCCTCCAACCCTTTGAAGGAATCTGTGTTCTTGCAGGCTTTCAGTACTTGAACATGTACTTCCTGGGTGATCTCACCTGCGGATGAGCTCATTAGACTTATTGTGCAGCATGCCTGGAAGGCCCCTAACAACATAGAACCTGTTCCCCGGAGGTCAGATTAAATTTTGTCCACTTTTGAAAACCAACCCAACTGGTCCAAACAGCTGGTAGTTGATTTCATGGTCATGGCGGCGGCCATGAAGAGGGAACTGGCAGAAGATGGTTACTGTCCATCCCCCCGAACAGGGAGTCTCAGGCTATGGACAGACTGGGGAAGCGGACTTGCGCTTCAGTGACCTTTGCCATTCAGTTGCTGCATTACCTGGCACACTTTACTCGCCTCCAAAGAGACCTAATCTCAGAAATGTCTGCTTCTTTGGCTGGGGTACTGCCTGAGTAGATGCGTGATACTGTTGCCTCTCAGCTAGCTACTCTAGAATCCATCTTGAACTCCTCGATGCACTTGATTTCTCACACTACCGAGGGGGCAGCTCGAGCAGCCGCATCGGGCATCGTCATGAGACGGCATGCTTGGATGCATTTGCGTGACTTCGTGGACCCTTTTAAATCTTCTTGTCAACGCGCCTGTTGTTGAATCTTCCCTTTTTGGTCCCAAAGTAAGAGAGACACTGTCACGTAGTGAGAAGGATGGAAAGACCTTGTCTGCTGTGGGCATATGTTTTTCCACCCCCCCCAGAGATATTACTCCAGGAATTGGGGGTGAAGGGGGATTGCGACTCAAGAGGTCCCAAGGATCTTTTTGTGACGCACATGATAAGCCATCCCTCCGGGGCATAGGGGGCAGCTCATCTGGAAGACGCCCCTTTCGGGGCAGAGGGGGTCTGTGCAACCAGGATGCTAGGGATTCCTTCTCTGGCTGACCTTTCCAGTGCTTCTTAACAGCGGCCCGATTGCTTTCCTTTGGAAGCAGCCAGGGGTTGATTTTCTCTGCACCTACAGGCCTGGCAACTCATAATGGATGCGTGGGTGCAGAGAATAATATCCAGAGGCTATTGTATCCCATTCGACCTTACTCCCAGACCCATAAAATGAATCCCCAATGTACCACCCAGTCAGAGGGAGGCTGCAGCCTTAGAAATCAAAAAGCTGCTAAGAAAAAGAGCCATCCAACCAGTCCCACCACACCAGAGAGGATCCAGGTTTTACTCAAGGTTCTTTAGTGCCAAAAAAGATGGGACTGGAGACCACTCCTGGATCTCAGCTTACTAAACAAATTCATCAAACCTCAAAAATTCCAGATGGTCATGGTAAAGTCCATTCTCCCCTTTCTGGGGAAGGACAACTGGATGTGCTCTATAGACCTCCAGGACGCGTATTACCACGTAAAGATGGACAAACACTCCTGGAGTTTTCTCTGCTTCCGGCTGGGAGCCAATCACTACCAGTTCAGAGTACTGTCCTTTGGTCACTCGACAGCCCCCCACAGTGTTCACCAAATGTATGGCAATCATAGTAGCTCATCGCTGACTACAAGGATTCCAGGTGTTTCCATATCTAGATGATTGGCTCCTTACCACCGTGACCAGGAACCTTCTCATCCTCAGTCTCTGTTACACTCAAGACCTGCTATTCACCTAGGTGTCATGATCAACATGGACAAATCACACATCCCCAACAAGAGCACTGGAATTCATTGGAGCGATCTTCGACACAGCGTCCTGTCAAGCTTCCCTTCCTCCTCACAGGCTTTCAAAAATAAGAAACCAGATTCAAGTCCTCCTTCCGCAAACGCTTGTACCAGCATGCCTTGTACTACAACTATTGGGCTCTATGGCAGCAACCATTACCTTAGTACCACTGGCGACATTGCCCATGAGATTATTACAGTGGCTCCTTTCATCACAATGGTCGATCTTAACCCACCCACTCGACCACGTGATACGCCTTACAAACTTTTGCAAGAAAGAAATGCTATGGTGGATGAAACCAGAAACAAATATTTGGTGTTGACCGATGTTCTTCGTGTTTCACAGTTGCAGTTATTACACTTGGGTTATCCTGCTGGCAGGCTACACTCAGTCGGCCTGAATTCCAAAGTCTAGGTCCGGCGTCAGTTGCTGTCGCCTCTTCCCTGACGTCAGTGCGGCAGGGGTATAAAAGATGCAGCCAATGCCATTTTCTTCAGTCTTTCTTGCCGCACGGTTCCCGAAGCATAAGCAGTTCGCAAGTGCCAGTAGGCCGACTCCTGAGACTTTCGTGTTCGAATTTCAGATCTGAAGTCTTCATTAAAAGCTAAGTACCCCATTGGGGAAACTTTTTTCTTGCTACAGACCGATGTCAGAAAAAGTTAATAATTGTATTTCTTGTGGGAAGCAAATACCTCATAAGGACTTTCATTCTTACTGTAGTCCTTGCCTAGACCCTGACCACAATGTTGCTAGTTGTCGGTTTTGTGCTAGATTTAACCAACGTACTATTAAGCGTCGGTACGATTTTGCATTACACTATTTTGGCAGAAGATTTAATTATACGATATCGTCGGATAGCCTTCCGACTACCGGAATTCACAAGAAACCCAAAGAAAAAGAAAAGGACAGGCATCCGAGGTCCAAAACCGACGACAAGGCTTCTTCTAAGCCAGTCGCCGGTTTGCCCTGACGCCCGCTACTTTAGACTCGCAGGCCGCTACTGACTCCCACGTGGAGTCGACTAGGCCGCTGGAAGCTCAAGGTATTGGACATTCGAAGACTATTCCTTCAGATGGGTCCAGAGCCGCTGAGCAGGCATCTGCTTCTGAGGGTGTTTTCAGACCTACTCAATTATACATTAAAACAACTTCAGCTTCAAAGGCAAAGACTAAAGCACCTTTAAAGACAAAGAAACAAGTACAACAGCCTCATGGACAGGCCTCCATGCCCAAAAAACAGATGCTCAAAATGGCCAAAGACTTAATTACTTTGATTAGGGGTTCCAATCCCCCACCCGATAAAAGGCCTAGGCAAGAGATAGAATATGAATCTTCAGATCAGGTTTCCATTTCATCTGATTCCTCTTCTGATCAGGAATACTCTCTTCCTCCCTATGAGGATTCTGATGCTGAAGAATCTATCCCTTCAGCCTCTCCTCCTGAGGATTACTCTTTTGGGGAAACCTTGCATACCATGAGGGAGCATTTCCACTGGGAGAGCCAAGATTTTTCAGAATCTAAGAAAAGGCTTAGAGACTACCTTTTACTACCACAACACAGGCCCCTAGCTATTCCACCTGTGTTAGACATTGTTGATGATGTATTTTCAGGGTCCAGTCTCACCCCTGACTCCTTACTTCTAGCTCCTGTTAAGCCAGACAGGTACTACAGGGTCCCTGACTCTCATAAATTCCTTTTCAAAAACCGTGCTGCTGACCCAGAAACTATCTCTCAGGGTCCCAAAGGGGTCAAGACTTCCGCTGCAAAAAACCCTACCCCCCTCTGACAGGGATTCTAGAGCATTGGACAGATGGGGAAAAAAGATTTACACTTCTGCTACCTTGGCTATAAGGGCTTTAAATTGTCAGTTTCATATGCTCACATATCAGCAATATATTATGTCACTGCTTAAACAGAAAATGTTGATAAATTCTGAATGTGCAGAAAACATAGAAATGCAGGATTTATTGCATGCAGCTGAACAAGTTGGAAAGCATACTTTGCTATGTGGTTTTGATTCTTTGGAGGCCTCCTGCAGAGCTGCTGTTACGGGTTCTGTCATCAGGAGGCATGCTTGGTTAAAGGAACAAAATCTGCCTGATCATGTCAAAGCAAAATTATTAGATGCCCCATTACAGCATGATACCTTGTTTGGTGTTAAAGAAAATGGAGGACAAAGCTAAATCTATGCAAACGGTTAAGGATTTCTTAAAGGTACAGCCTCCAAGATTTAGCAGAAACTGGCCTACAAAGAACTGGTCCTTTCCAGTGTCGGACAGACCACAAAGGGGCAGATACGGATGCCCAAGAGGCAGATCCCAGCCCCAAGGTTCGTACAGATCTAAACAATGGGGTGCTTCTACCTCCAAAAGTGGGGAAGACAAATCACAGCCATACAGGAAACAGTCCCAATGACTTCCCCCTGCCTGCTCTGAGCACTTATCTTCTGGCAGCACCTTTAGGGGGGAAACTAACACTTTTTTCTCAAAATTGGCACATAATAACCCAGGACAAATGGGTCCTAGACATAGTGTCACAAGGCTACAAGTTTCACTTCTATATCCTGCCAAGGGCAAACAGTTGGCCAGATCTGCCAAAACATCAATGGGCAGAGGCACAAAAGCAAGTCTCATCCCTCATGGACACGAGGGCCATTCAACAAGTACCAGAGCAAGAGCAGGGACAAGGATTTTATTCAAGACTATTCTTGGTACCAAGAAAGGACAAGACCTGGAGACCAATACTGGACCTATCTATTCTAAACACATTTCTGGATATACCAAAATTCAAAATGTTGACTCTACAGCAACTTCTGCCCATGCTGGGCAAGAAGGCTTGGCTTATGACTTTACACCTAAAAGAGGCATACCTGCATGTCCCAATCAGACAAACATGCAAAAGATACCGCATATTCAAAGCTGGCTCAATGCACTACCAATTCTCTGCACTGCCCTTTGGCTTAACTACTGTGCCCAGGGTCTTCACAAAGTGCCTGGCACCAGTAATTGCATTCTGCAGACAAAGAGGAATACAAATATATCCTTACTTGGACGACTGCCTCATTCAAGCAGAGAACAAGGACATTCTACTACAGCATCTGGCGTTTGTAAAGAGATTTCTAACAGGCCTAGGGTACAAAGTCAACGAAAAGAAATCAAAACTAGTACCCTCTCAAGAGATAATATTCCTGGGTGCAAGCTTAAATACAACTGCCCAGATGGCTTATCTCACGCCAGACAAACAAAGGCAATTGACTACCTATTTCAACCTGTTGGCAACAAAGGCCCAGTTATCTGCAAGAAAAATTCTGCAGGCTTTGGGCTTCATGGCATCCTGCATTCTACTAATTCCATGTGAGAGACTGCATATGAGGAAACTTCAATGGTGCCTAAAAAGTGTTTGGACTCAACATTGCCACAGCCTGGAAACAATAATTACCCACATTCCCTGCCTGCAACAGGAGTTTCGATGGTGGGCAAAGGCTTGTCACCAGAACAAGGGACAGCCATTCACTTTACCTCCAGCCAGGCAGACAATAACGACGGATGCATCAGATTATGCCTGGGGGGGCCCACATGGCAGGAAGATGCATTCAAGGCACATGGTCTGCAAACCAAATGCATCTACATTTCAATCAGAAAGAGATGCTAGCTGTTCAGAATGCCCTGACATCCTTCAAGGACCTACTTCATCCGGGACAACTACTGATAAAGAAGGACAACACCACGGTCATATGGTATATAAACAAGCAGGGAGGCACTCATTCTTACTCCCTTTGTAGACTAGCCATGACTTTGTGGGACACAGCATTGACTTACCAAGTACATCTGCAAGCACAATTCCTGCCAGGAAAGATAAATACTCTGGCAGACGAACTAAGCAGAAACCTCATGGATCCCCACGAGTGGAAATTGGATCCACAAGTCTTCTGCATGATAACAAGGAAATGGGGATGCCCGGATATAGATCTATTTGCCTCTCCTCACAACTACCAACTAAAAAGATTCTGCACAAGGACTTATCACAGACAAGCATGGAAAGTGGACGCCCTATCTTTCAGCTGGAAAAGCTTAGCAGTATATGCCTTTACTCCACTGCCTCTCCTCCTCAAGGTACTCCTAAAGGTCAGACAAGAGAAGCCAAAGATGATACTGATTGCCCCAGACTGGCCCCGCCAGTACTGGTATCCAATCCTAAGGAACTTGTCTCAATGCCTGACTTGGACCTTGCCTCAAATACCTCATCTACTATCCCAACCAAACAATCAGATCCTGCACAGCCAACTAAAAGACCTTAAATCTGGCAGCATGGTGGATAATGTAGTCATTCAAAACTCGCCTCTCACTAAAGCTGTAATGGATGTCATTTTGGAGGCCAGGAGGCCCAGTTCCAGAAAATCTTACGCTGGAAAATGGAAGAGATTCTGTACTTGGAACCAGGCACAAGGAATTGACACAACTGTACCAAATATTCCTCAGATTTTTCAATACTTAACTGAGATGCTGGACAAAGGCCTATCCTTTTCATCAATTAAAATTCATGCCTCTGCCATTTTGGCTCATTACAATACAGAGCCATGAATGTTTTCTCACCCCTTGTTAAGGCAGTACCTCAGAGGAGCCAAAAACTTAAGGCCTCCAAGGAGATCACCAATACCTGCATGGAACCTCAATTATGTCTTGGAAAAACTCACCCTGCCTCCTTTTGAGCCAGCCACTACAGCTGATATAAAGTTTTTTATCTTGGAAAACAGCTCTGCTCCTAGCAATAACCTCTGCAAGATGAGTCTCAAGAGCTACAGGCACTCATGGCTGTGGAACCTTTTATCATTTTTTATCCAGACAGGGTTTCTCTGAGGACAAACCCCACATTTATGCCTAAGGTAGTGTCCAGTATGGCCCTTAACCAAACTATTCATCTGCCTACTTTTTATCCAAACCCACAGACTAAGTGGGAGAGAATTCTGCATTCTTTGGACATACACAGACAGCTATGCTTCTACTTGAACAGAACCAAAGCTTTCAGAAAGACAGAGCAACTACTAGTGGCATATGCTGCAGGTTCACAAGGAAAGGCTATCTCAAAGCAGACTATTTCCAAGTGGATAGGCCACTGCATTAGTTTTTGCTATTCACAACATGGCAAACCAGTGCCTAAGGGCATTAGGCCACATTCAACCAGAGCAGCAGCCACTTCAGCAGCCTTCCTCAGGGAGTACCATCCAAAGACATTTTAGAGGCTGCTACCTGGAGTTCAGCGCACACCTTTACAAAGCACTGTCATTTACCACTCTTCTCTAAATCCAGGGCAGGCTTTGCCACCGCAGTTCTGCAGGGCCTCATAGCCGCTCCTAATGCTATTTAGCTCCAGCCTCCCAACCATAGCTTTGGGATTCAACCCAAGTGTAATGACTGCAACAGTGAAACACGAAGAACATAGTACAGTTGTGTACACTTACCATAAATGTAGATGTTAGAGTGTATTCACTGTTGCAGTCCAGGTTACCCACCCACCATTCCCCATATGTTTGCTGCAACTTATCTGCACTTCTCTAATCTGTACAACCTATGTGATGTATTTGCATATAGATGAAGGTATAATATATTTTGGTGCATGCATGTTTTATTGGAATAATTTTAGCCTACCCTTTTGGGGGCACCTGACATCTGGGGCAAGAAAAACTGTAGAAAATGGCATCGGCTGCATCTTTTATACCCCTGCCGCACTGACGTCAGGGAAGAGGCGACAGCAACCGATGCCAGACCTAGACTTTGAAATTCAGGCCGACTGAGGGTAGCCTGCCAGCAGGATATCCCAAGTGTAATGACTGCAACAGTGAATACACTCGAACATCTACATTTATGGTAAGTGTACACAACTGTACTCTGTCTCCCCAGCCCAGGGCCATGGTGACCACAGATGCTTCTCTTTTGGGGGGGGGGGGGCATTTCCTGGGGAAAGACGGTCCAAGGCATCTGGTCCCAATGGAGACCACTTTGCACATAAATGTCCTGGAATTGAGGGCAGTTCTCTTAGCGTTGCAAGCGTTTCACACATCCCTCCCTTCCGGGACCATTGCAGTTCAATTGGACAACATGTCAGTCATCTGGTACATCACAAACAAGGCAGAACCAGGTCTTATCCCCTGGTGTCGGGAAGCCATGAGAATTTGGCATTGGGCGATGACTTCCAACTGCTTTCTCATAGCAAAGCACATTCCCGGGAGTTCCAATCTTATTGCAGACCGTCTGAGCACGAACATTTGATGCTTCACGAGTGGGCCCTCAATCCGACAGTAGTGGCTCAAATCTTACACCACTGGGGCAAGCCTTGCTGCAACCTGTTTGCTTCACCCCTAAACAACAAATGCAGAAGCTACTTTGCCCTGATCCCCCTCAGGGGGAGTCACCGAGGGATGCTCTGATGCACAATTGGCCCCCGGGTCTACTGTATGCCTTTCCCCAGTTTCCTCTCATCCCGAAATTTCTACAGAAAGATCAAAGGTGGTGAAACAAAGTGAACCTCATTGCCCCTTATTGGCCCTGTTAAGTCTGGTTCCCATTCCTATGGACTCACCTGATTCACAGCCCGTGGATCCTGGATCAATTCCAAGGACTGCTGTCTCACCCTCAGGAACAGATTCACCCCAATCCACAGCCTCAAGCTCACAGCTTGGTGTCTCCACTTTCAGTGATTGCCAGGCTACCTGATATTTCATCCCCTGTTCACAAGATCCTTCTGGCTTTGCACAAACGTTCCACCATGAAAATTTATTCCAGTAAGGGGAATTGGTTCTCTAGATTGGCCAAAGAACATAACATAGACCCCTTTTCCATGCCTATTTAGAAGATCCTACAATACCTCACTACCCTTTTGCATGCGGGAGCTTCAGCATAGACAATTACAATGCATTTAGCAGCTATTGCAAACTTTCACAGTGGAATTGACAGTTCATCTGTTATGTCACACCGACTGTGCATTACCTTCATGAATTGAGTATTGCATATTAAACCTCCTGTCAAGCCTCCTATTGAGCCATGGGACTTGACTTTGGTGCTTCAGTCGTTAACAAGTCCTCCCTTCGAGCCCTCTAATTCCTGTGATATCAAAATTTTGTCTTGGGAAAAGTCTACTTTTAGTAGCCCTTACCTCAGCGAGGAGAGTATCTGAGTTGCAGACCTTGAGTGGCAAGATACCATACTTGATTTTTCATAGGGAAAGAGTTTCTCTGCGTACTGACCTCGCCTTTTTGCTTAAGGTCATTTCTGTTTTTTCTGTTAACCAATTTAATTGACCTACCGGTTTTCCTATCCCACCTTTCAAATAGAGGGGAATACCTCCTGCATACCCTCGATAGTCATAGGCAACTTAGTTTCTACTTGGACAGAACTAAATCTTTCAAGGGAACAGATCAATTGTTTGTGGCCTTTGCAGGACCCAGAATGGGTAAACATGTTTCCAAAATGACTTTATCCTCTTGGCTCAGAAATGCAATTACTTTTATCTGTCCTTGCCTTCAAAAATAAAGGCTCACTCTACTAAATCGATAGCTACCTCAGTGGCCTTTCATTCCAGAGCCTCTATGGATGATATCTGTGCAGCAGCTACTTGGGCAAGACCTCATACCTTTATCACTCATTACAAATTGGATTTGGCCTCCAGGGGATGAGTATCTTTTGGTTCTATGGTGCTCAGGAATGTCCTTCCTTAGGGACAGCCAGGACTCAAGTAGCTGGGGACTCTGTCCTATCAGTAAGGAATGAATGAAGATTTACAACATCAGATAAAGAAGGTATGTTTTAACATAACGTTCCATCTGTGTTGTAGATCTTCTTTCATTCATTACTTCCCACCCTCCTTCCCCCTTCCTGGACTCCTGGTGGACTTTAGGATCTCCTTGTTATTTAAGGTATCTGCTCAGACAGAGCCTCCTACTATCACTATTATTATTTCTATACTATAAGGGCGGGTAAACTTGCTCTGAAGGGACTATGAGAGGGGCATTGTGGGTAGGTCTTAGCTGAGAGATTTTGGCTGGCGCGAGCTTGGTACTGGCCTTGTCTGTTCCGAGGACGGAACCAAAGTCCTATCAGTAATGAATTAATGAAGCTCTACAACACAGATGGAACATTGTGGTAAGACATAACTTCTTTTTTTTTCTGAATTTAACTATATGTTCAGAAAGGCTGATGTACAATAGCCATTCAGGTTATAATTTTTTTAAGGGTATAATAGTGAGTCATACTGTCACATAGATGGGGTGTTGCATTACATTGCCTTTTTTCACCTTTCCATTGTAATGTAATAATTTTAGTATTTAAGGCATTATAATTTTAAGTGTTGGATGTTTGTGGTCTGAGAAAACGCCAGCTCTTCTAAAAGAGGGTGTCATTGTGGCCCGAGCTGTCTGATTGGAAAGCTGTTAGTAAACCATGCCTTCAGTTGTTTAGTGATTGATTCCCGGGTGTGGGGGGTGAAGGACTGGACAGTATTGCACTAAACTTTTTGTTGGTGGTGGTTTGATTTTTGGGCATTTTAATCGCTTGTGAAAAAGAGTGTCATGCATTTATCATAGAAAAAAACCTACTGTCACTCACACACACCCGGGCACCTCTCAGTTGCTATGATTTGGTTGTAGTACAGTGATTCTTGCCCTCAGGTTTAGTCATGCTTCTCCAACCAAGAGTTCCTGACTTTCTTCATGAAGTTAGACTGGCTTAAGAGTACATACACCATTGAATAAGTACCTAAGCCTGCTGAAGAAGTATTATTAATTGTATGGAGGTTATTATCATAAACACCTTTTCTTAGAAGTAAGAAGATGGTCTTTTTTCTTATTCCACTGCTCTGGCTTTAACTATACTGCTATAATGACTTTTAATACCTAGTCAGTGTGTGAGAGCTATGAACTACCACTTTTTTTAGAGTGTAGTTGCATTAAGCTTTGCATAAAGTGGCTTCATTTAATTATATAGAGGATATCGGCTAGCAATACAAATTTTGCAGTGAAACTGTATTTGACTGTGCATGTCTGCAGCAGTTATATTACTAATGTCTTTACAGTTTACATTGTGTAAGTATTCTCTTGATTAGATGTTGGAAATTTTCATGTGGGGTTTCACAAAAATAAATATTTTTGTACAGCGTTCATTAGTCCCAAAAAGTTCAAGAAACATTGCACTAATCATCTGCAGAGCTGATAGATGAGATTTGTCTTCAGGAACTATTTGAACATAGTATACAAGTTTTAGAACCACTCGGCTGGTAAAACTTTTCCAGGCTGACAGCTATATCCTATAATGGACCTTTGTGAAACCTTTTTCATTTATTTCCCACCCCCAAAAAGATCAAGGCTAGGAGGAAACAGCCCCAGTCACTCTCTAATTTATTTCTTAAAAAAAAAAAAAGTCTTGTTCTTCAAAACTTTAATTTGTCTATATCTCCAGATTGTTTTGGAGCATTTTTTTCTTGCTTTTTGGGGAAAATTCCCTCGTAGCCCTCCAGAAGCATAGGAAGTACTGTTTCAGCTCCGTGAAATATTGCATTGGTAAATAGAGCAAGAGGGCATCACTACCAGTTTACCTCCATGCTATCACACCCCGAGGAAAGGGAGTCTTTGAAGTCTTGCAATGTGAGAAAGATGGCCATCATCTCCAGAAAACTGATGCACAATCTGGCCTCCAGGTGTGACCTAGGCATCTTGGACATCTCACATTGACAAATACCCTCAGCATACAAGTGCAGAGGCATCTGTGCCGACAGTCACTAGTAAGATAGGGATTTGAAATGACTTGCTTATAGCCAACTTTTGCATATGCAGCCTCCAGTTCTGCTACCTCTTGCATGCTTTGAATAGTTTTAACTGTTGAGACACACTGGCTTTCAGCCTTGTGACCACAGTATTCATAGCATCTGCTGAAGTGCTTTCATTTAAACTTTAGAAAAGTGTAACACTAGAACTGCTGCTGCCAAGCAGTCTTTAAGTGAAGATGGGCTGTGGTGGATGGTCCGAGCCATAACTAGGTCAGCTGGTTCCTTGGGCAGTTCCCATTCTAGTGCACCCTTCAACCCCAAGTTAAGGATCAAAAAGGGGTCCTTCTAAGTTGAGCTTATGCAAGCTTCTTGGTACAGCTACTAACCAGAAAGTTACTTAACACAGTCATTTAAGGAGCCACAGTATCAGCCATGGCACTATTCAACACTGCAAATTTCACCCACAAAACAGCTTATGCCCAGGGCAGTTGCCCACTTTACTGCAAAAATGTAGGAGTAACCCAAAATTTAAAGTATTACAGACCTCTTAGTAATACCTCTACCAGCAGTAACATAGTTAGAGATACTTATTGTATTCGATCAACATCTCCTTTTCAGGTCACATACTGACAGCATTATAACATATGCTCTGACCTAATTAAAAATGGCTTACAAATAATAATCAGAACTACCACCTGAAGAAACAAAATTATTGGTTTTGAAATGCTGATGTCCAAAATAGAATATCGTTCAGCAGTTTTGCGCACTGAACTCTGTACGCAACACTGATACTCTCAAGTCCCATTTAACAAAGTTTGCTGCTTCATTATATTGGCAAATTAGAGGGAATGTCATTCCAGTTCTTTACAGAAAGCTGACTGGTTACCAGTAACTGCATGAGCTACACTTCTCTATTGTCTAATAAGCTACTACACTTTTTGCCCACCAGCAGTCTTAAGACAAAAGATAACTTAGCCCCTTTACTCAAATGCAGAAGGCACTGTTAAACTTAAACAGCCTTCCTTTGCGGGGGAAAAACAATGGGGAAGAGGCATTTTCTAAGCTAGCAGCAGCACATTGGAACATCGTATCTACAGTAGTCAAGAAAAGCAACAAGTTCGCAAAATTTAAAAATATCCAGGTGCATCATCTGCAAGAATAATACACGTGGCATTATTTTACAAAGGATAAATACTATACTTATTGTTCCACAGTTAACAGTGTAAGATTATTTACAGATGACTGGCCCACATTTACTGCTTTAATGTAATTGATTTTTCATTTCATGTACTAAAGAAAATGTAAATAGTGTAAACTTTTAATTTTGCATGTCCTGGAAGCATAGTTAACTACTGGATTTCTCTTTGATTATACTGCTCTCTGTTTATCAAGGTTGTGTACCTCTGAATGTGTTTTCCTTTAGATATTGTATCATTTGTATTTTCAACGTATTGAAAACTGCTGCACTTGCTTTATCTGAATGGGTTATATATCCTGCAAACGTTATAACAGCCAGCCAGTTTCCAAACCTTTAGAGGCACCTTTACTGCACCCAAAATGTTATTCGGCTTAATCTGACCTGAAGCAAAAGTTTGGTTTCTGCACCAAGCCCTTTAGAACTGTTCTGCAGGGATTCACGGGTTGGTTAAAACTTTCCATTGTTGGGCAGATAAGTTCCATTTGGGGAAGGTGGGGGCATTCCATTTGTTTTCTTTTTGTGACTAAAAGTGAACATTTCCTGTAAAATTTGTTGTTTTATACTAGGAAAAAGGGTTTATACTCAGTCATTTAACTTTTAGTAACTTTTAGGAAGAAACAGTGCTTTTTTACTTTTGTGGGAAAAAGTTGTTAAAACTAATTTAAAACTACTTTTTCCATGATTAAGTTGTGTTTTACTTTTGGGGCTGAGGAAAGTGCTTAAAGTACTTTTCTCTGTTTTCATTGAAAAAAATTCACTTTTTTTTTTTTAGTCCTTGCCACTTTGCCAACTACTTATGCCAGGCTTTCCCAGAAATCGGGCATCTTTTTTTGTTTACTATGGAACACTGTACCAGTTCTTCAGTTCTTCCTTCCACAAGCTACAAAAAGAAGGAAATTAATAAACCGCCTTTGCTATCACAGGAACTGTTAAAGTGCCTCATGCAAAGATGAGGGAGACAGCTATGGCCATTTTTGGTTCCTCAGGACATTCGTGGTTTTCCTTGGCTCCCTCTAGTACAGTTTGTACAGCCACCATCACTAGGGGTTAAAATGTCCTCTGACTGTGGGAGAACCCTTGGAGGGCAAGAGAGAACCACTCTGGTCTGTTTTGAGAGAAGGAACCTAGCCAGACTGGAATGCCTGTCCCTAGAGAGGTTAGCCTGGCAAAAATAGGTTGTTTTCCTGTCAAAATGAAAGAAAAAAAAATGGATACGTCCTCTCCTGTCTCAGTTACTTTGAACAGGGGTGGGTTTATTGGGCATGGATCTGGGTTTAATTCAGGCTCTTGACTCTTCCAATTCTGCTGTTTCTGGGAAAAGGAAAGAAAAAAAGGATTCTGTATTGACGGAAGAGGCTAAAAATTTTAAACAACAAAATGATCGTGAAGAGACATCTTTTTTGATTTTTTTGATTCATATTATAAAGAAAGTGTGACTTCTGCCAGTCACTTTTTTCTGAAAGTATTTAGAATGAATCCGTTGTTTCATTGGGAACATAACATTCCAGTGTTTCTGAACACGCAATGTTAAGTTGTCTATCTCGCCTTCGTTCTTGCTGGTTGGGATCGGAGCCGATCCTCTGCTCCGACTCGGCCATCTTCTATAGCTCGAGAGCTGTTTACTGGCTCGAGGCTACCCCTTATCCCATGATGCCTAGCGCTAGCTACCCAGATCTCGTTTGCCACTTCAGCTGCGAGGTGTCGTTTTTCTGGCTCAGGCTTGTATTGACTTTCTTATAGAACTTTTTTCTGAGAAATAGTCTTTTTTCTTAGTGGGTATTGTTAACTTTTAGTTTTATACTTGTTGTAGTAGTAAAGTGTATTTTTGTAGTTCCTTCTCCCCCCCTTAGAACTCGTTTTAATTAGAGAGTTCTCCCCCTCCCCCTCCTTATCCTTTTTTTGTCAGGTTAGCCGTTTAAATTAGAGGCTTTCCTTATACTGTCTTGTTAGGCCAGCCGTTTGAGTTAGAGGCTTCCCAAAAAAAAAAAAAACTTTAGTCTGTATTATACTGTGCTGTCTGTGTTTTTTCTGTAGACTGTATATTGATTATTAGCTATTGTTGTCTTTTTGGTTTCAGGATGACTAAAGAATCCAAGGTGTCTGGGTTCAAGAAGTTTGACTCATGCTGTCAGAAAATGTCTCTGACAGATGGGCATACTTCTTGCATCTATTGCTTAGGCGCTGTGCACCTGCAGGACTCTTGTTCTATCTGCCAATGCATTTAGTCCAAGAGTTCTGCAGGAGCATAAGAATAAGCTTATTCTTAGGGGCCTTTTAAAGCCTCAGGATTCACCAGCCAAGATTCAGCCTGTGAAATCCCCTAAAACTACCAAATCGTCGGCTCCAAGTTCGGAGCCGTCGTTGGTTCAGACTTTACCTGCTACTTAGGTTCCGGCTGGAGCCGATGAGAATATCTCCCCGCCGGCTCCATTAGAATCTTTGGAGCCTTCGCGGAGCCACAAGAGGCTGAGGTCCCCTTCTCTGGAATCGATACATTTGGCTCCTCGGTCTCCCCTGCTGCAAAACGAGCACAGTCACAGATCTTCTCACTCCTCTCTATCCTCTAGGCTCTCGGTTTACGACGTGGAGAGAGTGGTCAGTAAGTTGCTAAAGTCACAGGCACTTGCCAAGTTGTTGTCCAGCCCTCCTCAACAGGTGTCGGCTCCGTCCATTTCTATCGATGTTCCTCCTCCGACTCCATTGAACTCAGAGGTGGAGTTCGTTGGGGTTCGAGTAGTGAAACCGTCGGCTCCGATAACCTTATCTCCTTTGGTTCCGTTGGCTCCGATTCCCTCGATGGTACCGTCCGTCGAGGGATCTGGGCGCCAGGGCTCTCTCGTCAGCTCCGAGGGGGCGAGTGGCATCGGACCCTTGTCCGACCCCGTTTTTCCTCTCGGAGCTTCAGCGCAGGTGAGTTCGGCTCCTACATCGGCCTCGGAGCCGTCTCCCTCAGTGCAGAGAAAGATTGCGATTTCCTCTGAACCAGGGCTTTCTCTGCATCGTGGCAAGGATGCCTTTGATGTCATGAGGAGTGTGCTGGCCACTGAGTCAGCTCCACCATCGGCTCCGTCCCCTGTAGTGCCTGTGCCAACCTCTGCTCCTCCTCCAGACCCCAAGCGTGGGGAACTGACGCTCCAGGGCACCCCATTGGGTGTTTCCTCCTCTTTTGAGGCCTCACCTGATCATTCAGAGGAGCTCTCTCGTAAGAAGAAGTGCAAGAGGAAGCACATTGACTCCCCCTGAGTCTGTCACTTCTGATACAGACTTAGATGACTCGGAAGGGTCCCCCGAGATCCCCCTCTGAAGATGTTTCCTTTTTGGACATCCTCGAAATGCTTAAGCAGAGGGGGAACTGGAATCCCCTAGCCCCTACCGAGGATGAGTTTGTATTCCTGGATGCGTTCGTTTCCCGACCTTCCACCTACTGGGTTTCTCCGCCTTTCAATCCACTTATGTCAGTGGTGGCTCAAAAGGCTTGGTCAGCCCCGGATGCAGTGGAACCACTCCGAGGAGACCTGGAAAGTTTATCAGTGCTCCCCATGATGAGCAGTTTCTTACCAAAGGTGTTCCTGTGGATGCCATGGTGGTAGCAGCAGCCACAAAAAAGGAGTTAGTGGAAACTTCATCTGTCCATCCTCCTAACAAGGAGTCTAGGACCATGGGCAGATATGGGAAGCAAATGTTTGCTTCAGTGACCTTTTCTGTGAAGTCACTGAACTACTTATGCCATTTTACCTGGCTTCAGAGGGATCTCCTTAAAGAACTCTGAGATACCCTTCAAGATCCATCAGCTGACGGGGCTCAAGCTAAAATGACTTCCCAGCTGGCGACCCTTAATTCTGTAGTCAACTCCTCCATGAGGCTCATTTCCTGTGCAGTCGATGGTGCGAGTAGAGCCGCAGGTACAGGTGTGGCCCTGAGGAGACACGCCTGGATGTGGCTGTGTAATTTTGCGGAACCCTTTAGAGCGTCATTCACCAACACCCCCTTTGATGGTTCCTTTCTTTTTGGACCACAGGTTCCTTTCTTTTTGGACCACAGGTGAAAGACACTTTTACTAGGTGTGAGCAAGAAGGCAAGACTCTCTCTGCTGTGGGAGCCCATTTTTCCACTCCTTCCAGACCATACCCCAAGGGTCAGAAGAGTGATAAAATGTGGTTCCGAAAATCCCAGGGAGCCTCGCCTGACACACGTAGCGATTTTTCCTCCAGGGGCAGAGGGGGAAACAACAACAACAGACGCCGTCCTCGTGGCAGAGGGGGTCCGCAGAACCAGGGCAACAGAGAATCTTTCTCTGAGAAGCCCTTTCAACATCCCTGAAGGGTTGCCCGGCTGCCTGCCTCTGGAGGCAGTCGGGGGAAGACTTTCTCTGTACCCAAAAGCCTGGCAAAATTTAACGCAAGACAAATGGGTACGGTCAATTATATCCAGAGGTTACAAAATTCCTTTCTCTCAACCCCCTTTACCTTCAAGCGTATCCCTTCCAGATGTTCCACCCAATCTGAGGGACCAAGCAGTCATAGAAGTTTCAAACCTGCTAGAAAAAGAGAGTCCTCCAGGAAGTCCCGGCAGACCAACACGGATCCGGAACTTACTCAAGGTTCATTTTGGTACCAAAAAAGACAGGGGTCTGGAGACCGATTCTGGATCTCAGCAGACTAAACAAGTTTGTTCATAGAACAAGGTTTCGGATGGTCACGCTACAGTCCATTCTACCCATTTTGGGTCAGGACAATTGGATGTGCTCCATAGATCTTCAGGGTGCGTACTATCACATCAAAATGGGCAGGCGCTCCAGGAGATTCCTTTGCTTCCGGCTGGGAGCCAGTCAGTGCCAGTTCAGAGCTCTGCCCTTTGTTCTCACCACAGCCCCCAGGGTGTTCACCAAGTGTATGGCAGTGGTCACGGCTCACCTGAGACGTCGAGGATTCCAGATGTTTCCATATCTAGATGACTGGCTTCTCACTGCTGCTACCAGGCATCAACTTCTGCAAGCCAAGGACTACACAATCTGCTCCCAGCTAGGCATCACAATAAACTTCGAAAAATCTGCCTTGTTGCCCTGTCAATCTGTCACCTATATAGGAGCAGACTTAGACACAAGAAACATGTCCGCAAGGCTACCGCCAGACAGGGTGTCTACAATTCGCCAGCAAGTTCAAATTCTAATGCAGAGCAAAAGGATCCGTCAGGTTCGTCCTTCAAACTCTCAGTTCCATGGCAGCGGTAATTCTTCTAATCCCTTTGGCCCGCTTTCACATGAGAATCCTTCAGTGGCTTCTGTTCACACAGTGGTCTTTCCAACAGTTGCCCATGTCTCACATGATCATGATTACAGAAGCATGCAAAAGGCACCTTTCCTGGTGGATGGTCTCCCCACTAGTGTCTCAGGGCAGACCCTTCATTCAGCCCCCTCTGGTTGCCACAGTGACCACAGACTCCTCCCTGATAAGGGGGGGGGGGGGCATTATCAGGGCAGGACAGTCCAAGGCACTTTGCAGCCTCACGAGTACCATCTGCATATAAATGTCCTAGAAATGAGAGCCGTGCTCCTAGCGTTGCAAGCTTTTCAGGACTCTCTCCCTTCTGGGACCATTGCAATTCAAACAGACAACATGTCAGTGGTGTGGTACATCAACAAGCAGGGCGGAACCAGGTCCTATCCCCTACGTTAAGAAGCACTCAGACTCTGGCAGTGGGCAATTTCCTCCCAACGATTTCTGATTGTAACATCCCTGGGAGGTCCAACGTCATAACGGACAGGCTCAGCAGAGCTATTCTCATGCCTCATGAGTGGTCTCTGAATCAGGTAGTTGCTGATCTGATCTTCCGCAAATGGGGACAGCCTTGCTGTGATCTCTTTGCCACCCCTTCAACAGCAAATACTTCTCCCTTCTTCTGCTTCCAGGTCACTCTCCCAGAGACGCTCTAGTCCACGATTGGCCTCAGGGACTCCTTTATGCCTTCCCTCCGTTTCCCCTGATACTGAAGCTCATAAAGAAAGCTATATCGTTGGGTTGCAAAATGATCCTCATTGCCCCCTACTGGCCTCGACAGATGTGTTTTTTGTTCCTGCATCATTACCTTCTCGAGCAGCCCTGGACTCTGGATCCATTTCCAGAACTACTGATTCATCAGTCAGGCGGGTTGCATCAATCCCTCCAAACACTCCAGCTCACAGCTTGGTTGCTCCACTTCCAACCCTAGCCAGGCTTCCGAGCATTTCCCCAGCCGTGCCTGAGATTACTGTGTCCTCTCACAAGTCCACGACTAGAAAAACTTATGCTAGTAAATGGAAACATTTTTCTTGTTGGGCAGAGGCTAGGAACATAAATCCTTTTTCAGCCCCAGTCCACGAAATTTTGGAGTTCCTAGCACAACTCTTTCATTCTGGGTCCGCTTCTGCTACAATCAGGGTGCAATTGGCGGCCATTTCTAACTTTCATGTTGGGTTGTCTAATTCAAACATTATGTCTCATAAGCTCTGTAAAGCCTTTCTAAGAGGGACTACTCTCCTTAGGCCACCAGTGAGCGATCCCCCTCCTCCTTGGGACCTTAATTTGGAACTAACCTCTTTAATTATGCCCCGCTTTGAACTTGCAGCATCCTGCTCAATTAAATTTCTGTCTTGGAAAACACTTTTTCTGGTAGCGATTACATCAGCCAAATGAGTCTCTGAACTTCAGACACTATGTGTTCATCCTCCATACTTGGTTTTTCATAAGGACAGGGTTGCTCTGAGGACTAATCCATCTTTCCTTCCGAATGTCTGCTCAGAAAATAATTTAAACCAATCTATAGACCTTCCTGTGTTTTCCCTAACCACACCAAGTATGGAGGATGAACACATAGTGTCTGAAGTTCAGAGACTCGTTTGGCTGATGTAATCGCTACCAGAAAAAGTGTTTTCCAAGATAGAAATTTAATTGAGCAGGATGCTGCAATTTCCAAATTAAGGTCCCAAGGAGGAGGGGGATCGCTCACTGGCGGTCTAAGGAGAGTAGTCCCTCTTAGAAAGGCTTTACAGAGCTTATGAGACATAATGTTTGAATTAGACAACCCAATACAAATTACACCAATTAGACGTTCATAGACAATTGCGTTTTTACTTGCATAGGACCAAGGATACAAGGAAGTCGGAACAACTATTCCTTTCCTATGCTCTAGGCAAACAAGGTCTCCCAGTTTCCAAAGTGACCTTATCCAGGTGGTTGTCTCACATTATTACCTTCATTTATCAATTGAGAAACAAAGATTTGCCTATCAAACCGAAAGGTCATTCTGCTAAGGGCTTTGGCCACCTCTGTAGCCTTCCAGTCTAGGTTGCCCATGGATTCTATTTGTGTAGCTGCCACGTGGGCAAATCCTCATACTTTTATTTCTCATTACAAGCTAGATATGGTCTCCAGGAGCAGAGCGGACTTTGGTTCCACTGTTCTGAAGAGTCTGTTCCAATGAGCCGCCCAGGATTGTAGGTGCTAGGGACGCTGTCTCAACCAGCAAAAACGAAGGCGAGATAGACAACTTAACATAAAGAAGTTATGTACCTACCATAACGTTCCATGTTAGTTGTCTTCATCTCGCCTTCCTTCTTGCGTCCCACCCTCCGTCCCCCTGTCCTGTTGGATTGAGAGGAGTTTTGGTTTCACTGGCTGAGTGTTCTCTAGTTTGTTTCCTCTACTGACTTAGAGAGTATGATAGGTATGCTCAACCTGTTTCTTGGGCTGGTTGTTTCTCTGGTTAAGTCTGAGGTTAGCTATTACAAACGAGATCTGGGTAGCTAGCACTAAGCATCATGGGATAAGGGGTAGCCTCAAGCCAGTAAACAGCTCTTGAGCTATAGAAGATGGCCGAGTCGGAGCCGAGGATTGGCTCCGATCCCAACCAGCAAGAAGGAAGGCGAGATGAAGACAACTAACATGGAACGTTATGGTAGGTACATAACTTCTTTTTACGATTTATTGCAACTGGATTTTCCTGTCAGTTGTAAAAAAATTTTGTATACATTTCAAACGTTTTATTTATTTGTGTGTGTGTGTGTGTGTGTGTGTGTGTGTGTGTGTGTGTGTGTGTGTGTGTGTGTGTGTGTGTGTGTGTGTGTGTGTGTGTGTGTGTGTGTGTGTGTGTGTGTGTGTGAAAGTAGCACAATCTGGCTGAGTTTAGTTGTGTAAGGTGCATACTTATTAGAAACTTATTGTGATACCTTACCCAGTACTTTCAGTTTATTCTAGGTAGTGTTTTTTCCCTGACTTGATAGATCTTAATTCCGGTATCTTCCCCATCAAATCCTGTTCTACCTGAAAAGAAAAAAAAAAAAAAGAAAAATCTGGCTCGGCCTACTTTTAACAATTCTCTCAGGGCCACTGCTTGGCTCGCAGACCACTTACCTTTTGCCCAGTCTCCCTGTAGTGTAGCTTTGTTGGCCACTGTGGAACAAGGGTTAGACACATCCTCTGGCCATGTTCCAGTACCCAACACAGGTATGGGAGAACCAAACCCTTTAGGTACAGGAGTAGTTTTGGATAAGATGCCCCTTGCCAGACGTAATGCTCCATGCCTAGATATTTTATCTGGCAGTGAAGTTCACAAAAAAAAAAATAAATAATAAGTAGCAGCTTCGTCATACAGATAATCAGATTGTAGTTATTTACAAGACTGATGTAGTTTCCTTGGCTAAGAGTGTTCTGCAGACAGCTAATTCTGGTGGTTGTATCCCCAGACATGGATTTAGTGCTAGTTTGGCTGGAGTCTTTTCTGTTTCAGAAAATGAGGAATCTGATGAGGACGATAGTGATTTCCTAGTTGACAGACTCCAGTCACTGTGATTCTGCGCAAGGTGAACCCGAGCTTTAGTCCAAACAAGTGTTCCCTTTTCATCAGATGATTGCTTCATTTAGTGATGATTTTGTTTGCGAGCAGATAAAATGCCCAATTATGTGGTTAACCCCCCCCCCCCCTTTACTGGCCTCAGAAGATGTTTATAAAGCTGCCTAGAAGACACAGAAAGACACCAATATCTAATCTAGCTGTCCCTTAAAAGGCTCAGAGAACATACAGGCTCTCCTCAGATATGAGAAGTCTCTTTTCTCATTTGACTGCTGACCCGGCTGCAGTCTCTCCAGCTACTTGCTCAAATTAAAAGCTCTTTGTTCATCAAATCACTGCTCCCCAGATAATAAGGAAAATATTTAGATCATCAAGGGAGTATGTCTCTTTCTAGTAATCTACACTTTAGAATGTTATCTTTTCAAGGCTGTATGTGGAATTGTGTTTTACAGGTGCATGCAGCTTGGATGATTTTGCATTTTTGTCTGCAGAGCAAAAGTCTTGCATGAATGAAATTCTAATTTGAGACTGGTTTCAAAGCATGTTTTGAGAGGTATGCTTGAATGTTCAGATGCAGTCTTGAGAAATGCTGCTTCTGTTGTATTGAGACAGTATGCTTGGTTATGTAATCAGAATTCCTGTGATGATTAAAAGGCTGAAATTTTAAATTCACTGTTGCGTTCTGAATTGGTGTTTGAGAATCAAATAGTGGGATGATGGAGGCAAATTAATACATTGGGTATCTTGGATGTTTCATGTACCCACGTTTTCCCTAAACAGGGTGTCTTCCTCCAAAAATCGTAGCCAGATAAAAGTTAGGCATACAAAAGGAAATGGCAGGAGGATAATTTTTCAAGACCAAACAGGAGGGTTCTTTCTGAAAAAGAATCAACCCCCCCCTGTAAAGGAATGACTATGCTGAGTCACAAATTTGCCCCTACTTCCTCATTCCCCCAAGCTTTCCCTCAAGCAAGTAGCTTCAGACAAATGGGTTTTGAGAGTGATTTGGAGAAAATACAATTGGCAGTGGATAGAAAATCCCCCCACTTTCAGGGAAATTTCTCTACTCCCACCAGACCAGAGAGATGTTTCTTCCAGTGCTGCGTCACATAGTAGAAGAAGGGATCAAAGATTCAATGCCTACAATATACAAAGGCAAAATATTTTACCCCAGAATTTTGTGTACTAAGACAGGAACATTCCTGGAGACCTTTCTTTGATTTATCCTTTCTAAATACCTTTGTAAAAGTTCCAAAATTCAAAATGCTCACCTTACATGTATATATGTATGTATCTATGTATATGTAAATATATATCTATGTATATAAATATATATGTATCTATGTATATGTATGTATATATATATATATATATATATATATATATATATATATATATATATATATATATGTATATATATGTATATATATATATATATGTATATATATGTATATATGTATATATATGTATATATATATATATATGTATATATATGTATATATATATATATATATATATATATATGTATATATATGTATATATATGTATATATGTATATATATATGTATATATGTATATATATATATATATATATATGTATCTATGTATATATGTATATATGTATATATATATATATATATATATATATATATATATATATATGTATCTATGTATATGTATATATATATATATATATATGTGTGTGTGTGTATGTATCTATGTATATGTGTATATATATATATATATATTCATAGATTCATAGATTCATAGAGGGTGGCCTAATGGTTAAGGTGTTTGCCTTACAAACACAAGGTGCAGGGTTTGAGTCTCACAAGGGATAATTGGCTAAGCTTAAAATGGCTCACAAGGGCAGTTAGCTTAGTATGAATCTATGAATCTACAGACAATCTTAGTGTTGCTTCCAGACCATTGTTTCATGGTGACTCCAGATCTCAAGGTTGCTTGTTATATTCCTCTTGCTCCCAATTTCAGGAAATATTTGTGAGTTGCTTTGTCTGTGGTACATTATCAGTATTCTGCATTACCCTTTGTGTTTACAGTGTGTCTGGTCCCAGTGATTGCCTATTGCAGAGCCCTAATCATCCATATTTCTTCTTATTTAGAAGATTTGCTAATTTGTGCATATTCTGTATCTAGGTAATTAAGAATACTTAGACAAAATCACATCCCATTTGGGGTTCATATTGATCCTTCAAAAGTCCTTCTTCACAACCTCTCAAATTGGTTTCCTGTGTTATTGGATGGATACAGTAAAAGGACAGTCTTCCTGCCAGAAAACAGAGTTCTTATGTAACACGGCATTTTCTCGGATTGCTTTCTCCTAGACATGGCCTCAGCAAGAGATTTTTTCGGAATTCTATAGCTAGACTACACGAGAAAAATTCAGTGGTATTTGAAGAATTGTTGGATCCAGCACTTTCATCCCTTGGATTTCTAGGTACCAGTTCTGTTATTTGTGAAACAGGAACTGCAGTAGTGGAGGAATCAACTGTCTCTGATTCCAGGTGCCCCATTTCTTTCTTCAAACCCCAGTCCAAGCTGTCAAGGTGGAGTCTCTAGATTTTTCATGGGGAGTAGTGTCTGTGACTCTTCAGGCCTAGTGAATTCTGTATGGGCACAACACAGTGGCAGATAGACCAAGCAAATCTTGGACAGACTCTTATGAGTGGAAGCTCCTGGTACAGGTATCCCAAGACTTGATCCAGTTGTCGGGAACACCTCAAGTAGATCTCTTTGCCTCCTCTCAAAACTGTCAGCTGAAAAATTCTGTTCAAGATACCCTTTCAACCATTCTTGGAGGACAGATATTCTTATCATTCCCATGGTCAGGAATGTTCCTGTATACATTTCCACCCTTTCCAGTAATTCCCAGGGTATTTTTAAAGATTCAGAAAGAATTACCAAAGGTTATTGTGGTAACCCATTTTGGCCCAGGCAAACTTAGTTCTTCATTTAAATGGAATTGGGCAAGGGCAGTTACCACAAGCTTTCTGACAAACTGGATTTGCTCATGCAGCAGCAGAGGTAAATGGTACACGCCAACGTAGAGCAGTTATAGCTGACAGCCTGTATTATTCCATGAAGATGTGCAGTAGGTATTTAAGGAGGCAAGAAGACCTGCAACTAGAAAATCTTATGTTTACAAGTAGAAGAAGTTTTCTAGGTGGTGCCTAGTCAATAACAGGGATCTTGAAAAAAAAGTTTTTTTAACCTGTAACAGTGGGTGTTCAAATTCCTCACTGCCTCAGTGGCAGCACCCACCTGCCATCCCCAGATTGTACATATTTGAGATAGGTTTCAAACTCTCTGATTTGGTTGTTGTTGGATTTGTTTTTTATTTGGTATCGTAATTGGTCAAATTTAGTCTCGCTAGATGATTGTGGCTTCAGGTAATTTCCTCTTTCTTTTTGGAAGAAAAAAAAAAGCTTTAACACCCACACCCTGGTACAGCTGAAGATTTCTCTCAGGATATGCTCGGCTAATTAGCTGTCCCAGGAAGAGAGATGGACAGGTGGCTGACCTTTTGAAAGCTGGCCAGTACTAGGTTACCTTGACAGGTAACCCAAGTACTACTGAAGCAGTGAGAAATTCGAACATCCACTGTTACAGGTAAGTAGGGTTTGAGCAGTTGTACTTTCTTGATTTTTCCTTTCTAAACCAATTTGTGATGGTGCCCAAGTTCAAAATGTTATCACTTTATATAACTTGTTACCTGTCATTCTTCATTTGAGTTTTCTGGTGACCTTAGATTTAGAAGGTGGTTATCATTGTATTCCTATACCTCCAGATTTCAGATGTTTCTTAAAAGTTTTCTTTGTCTGAATTGCACTATCAGTTCTCTTTTATTACCCTTTTAGTCTATTTACTGCTCACCGGGTATTTATTAAGTGTCTAGTTCAATTCCAGCAATAGTCTACTACAGACTGCAGGTGTTCACATTTTTCATTATTTAGACAACTTGCCTATCTTTTTCAGAGTCTTTTCCAAAGTGTCAGGAATCTCTTGGGTGACATTTTTCCTACACCGACTGAGGTTCCAGGAGAACAGTTTTTAACGCCTCAAAGGATTGTTCTCTGGGGTGTCTCCTACATACCTTAGTTCAAAGAGCTTTTCTTTGACAGGAAAAAATAAAGCTGCATCTAAATCTATTCCTGAGTTTTTCCACTCAAGACTACTGTTTAAATCCAGGAATTTCACAGGATTCTAGATCTCATGGCTTCATTGATTCTCATGATTCTTTTGACAAGACTCCACATGAATAAAATTAAATGGTAAGTAAAATTTATATAGTCCCAACATCAACATCTGACTCTCTAGATTCCAAATTTTGGGTTTGTGACAAGGAATATTTGGTGGACAAATCAGTTGTGTTGCAACCCAGGTCTCCCATTTTTCCTTCCAGCTACTGTAACAACAGACACCTTAGACTTTGCTTGGGGAGCAGTGTCTATAGGGATAAAAGTGCAGGGTGTGTGAAACAGAAAAGACCACCAAAACACACAAAACTCAGTGTTGCACGGTTTTATTGCTCTCAACACACTAAATCATCTGTTGTCCCCAGGATCGTTAACACATGTTTACAGAAAATACCAGAGTGATGTGATACACAAACAGGAACAGGGAAAACAAGAAGCTACCCTCTGTGCAGATTAGCAATGGTGGCCTGGGATGCAGCTTTTCAGGATAATCTCACTCTACAGGCATTGCACATATGTCAGAACTAATCATTTGTGGCAGACAAGGTGAGCAGGACTTGGACAGACCCTCATGAATGAAAATTGAATCAGGGGATCTACCAAGAATTGATTTAGCTGTGGGAACATCTCAAATAAATTGTTTTTGCCTCCACTCAGAACAATCAGCAAAATTCTCCACACAAGAGGGCCTGAAAAATGGATGCTTTTTCTTTTCCTTGGACAGAAATATTTCTGTATGCTTTTCCAATCCTTCCACTAATATCCAGGGTCATTCTGAAGATTCAGAAGGACTCTGCCAAGATTGTTTGGTGACTTCCTTCTGACCTAGGCAACAGTGATTCTCCCTTTAATTGAAAATGGCTAAGGGCAATTGCTAGAAGCTTTCTCACAGACTGGGCCTGCTTACACAAGATGGGGTTGTTGATGCACCCTGATCCCAAACGAGTGCAACTAACTTCCTGAATGATGAAGCCTTGTAGGCACCTGTTTTCTGAGGATGTGCAGCAGACATTAAGGGAGGTAAGAGAACCAGCACCTTGAAAATCATATATTAGTAAATAAAAAAGATTTTCTGGTTGGTGCAAAGATTAGAACCAAGAGCCTTTTAAGGCTAGTGATGTTCTTCGTGTTTCACTGTTGCAGTCATCACTTGTGGGTTATCCCTGCTGGGTAGCCCTCAGCCGGCCCGAATACCAGAGTAAAGAATTTCCCTCCTGCGTCTGCTTTTCAGGGAAAGTGGCTGAAGTCAGATCGTCAGGGCTATAAAGGGTGACAGCCGACGCCATTACATCAGTCTTTCTTGCCATGGAGTCTGAAGCAGAAGCAGTTTTGTGAGTGCATCGGTCAGCCATTGCCAGAGTGAGGAAAACTGTCTAAAGCTAAGTACCCTGTTGGGGAACATTTTTTTGCTTTTAAACCGATGTCAGAGAAAGTCAGTAATTGTCTCAGTTGTGGAAAGCAGATCCCACACTGGGACTTCCATTCTGTGTGCGTCACTTGTTTAGGCCAAGACCATGACATGCCCGGGTGTCGGTTCTGTGCCCTGTTTAATGGTAGTACCATATGAAGAAGAGCTGAAATTGTAGCTAGGCATTTTAGTGAGTCTCTTTCTCAATGCAATATGGCATCGGTTTCTCAACCGGCTACTGACTTACCTGGAAAAAAGAATGAAAAGGATAGAGATAGACCTCTAAACGTTAGGCCTTCTGATGACTCAGGTCAAAAGTCTGGTATTTTGCAACTCTGTGCAACAGCTGAACTCAGTGAGGCACCTTCACAGCCTCTGACACCAGCTGAGGAACCATCTCAGACCTCTACCGAGTCACATTCGGTGTCCGGTACGCCACCAGGTCCATCTCCCTCTGCCGATGCTGCTTCGTCACGCAGTCAGGTCCGGAGCTGCTTTGCAGGCACTGGCTTCTGCTGAGACTCCAACTACCGAAGCCAGACTCAGACCAACAACAACTCCACCGGTTAAACTCACCTTGTATAAGACTACTGACCTATACAGGCCCAAGCTTAAGACTACTCCCAAAAAGGTCCCTCCCCAAGGACCCAGCCATCAACCTGCAAATAGCAAGCCTGCTCCTCAGTGACAGCAACTGCTCAGAATGGCAGAGGATTTGATGACTCTTGTTAGGTGAAGCCAGCCCCATCTTCTCACCCCAGCCAAAAGAAAAAGTGACGCCTCACCTGAGGCGCCCTCTGACTAGGAATCAGAAGATTCTGTCCTTGAGGAGTCGGACATGGAAGACCAGCACTTAACAGCATTTGAGGACTCTGATGCTGATGACTTTATTCCATCCGCCTCCCCCTTCTGAGGACCTTTCTTTTGGAGAAACCTTAAATTCGCTCAGAGAGCACTTTTAATGGGAGGCCCAAGATTACCCTCAGTCTAAGAAGAGACTGAGAGAGTTCCTTGCCCTCTCCCAGCACAAGCCTCTGGCCATTCTGACTATCCTGGATGTAGTGGAAGATGTTTTTTTTAGAATCTGCCCTTTTACCAGATTCTCTCCCCCCAGCACCTAGGAAACCAGACAGATGTTAAAGAGTGCAAGATGCCCACAAATAACTTTTCAAGAACTCTACTGCATACCTTGAAATCATTACTCAAGGCCCTAAGGGAGCTAAGGCAAGCTCATCTAGAAATCCCATTCCAGCTGACAAAGAATGCAGAGCTTTAGACAGAATGGGAAAAAAGGTATACAATTCAGCTGTAAGAGCATTAAATTGTCAATTTCATATGCTCCAATTCCAGAAAAATGTCCTTGAACTGATTAAACAGAAATTATCTTCCTTTCCTGACAATAGTACTATCAGAGAATTAACAGACCTCCTACAGTCTAGCTCTCAAGTATCCAGATACTCCTTGCATTGTGGTTTTGTTGCCTTAGAAGCTTCTACCAGGGCTGCAGTCACAGGCGAAGGTATGCCTGGTTAAGGGAGCAGCCTTTGCCTGACCAGATAAAATCCAAACTGCTAGATGCCCCCCTTAGATAAAGACCACTTGTTTAGACCTAAAGCGGAGGAGGTCATTAAGAAAATGGAGGTCATTAAGAAAATGGAGGACAAAGCCAAGTCCATGCAAACTGTAAAGGACTTCTTACAGGTTCGGCAGAAACTTCCCCACTAAACACTGGTCTTTTTCCTCTCAGACAAAACCAGTCCAGAGAAAGGGACGCAGAGGCAGAACCCCTAGGCATCAGTCCCATAGCCAACAAAGACCCAGGCTGCTCCTAGGCAAGGGAGTTTGAAACGAACTCCCTTCTCCAAGGACTCTCAATGACTCTCTCCCCTCCCCTCTGCCCCTCAGGTCACCCAACAGGCTAGGAGGAAGACTTTCCTTCTTCCTAAAAAACTGGCAGGCCATCACCTCAGAACTATGGGTCCTAAAAATTATTACCAGCGGATACAGATTCTATTTCAGAGAGAAACCAAAAAGGTCAGGTTGCCCAGACATCCCTGCAAATCAGAGGACATACGCTATTTGTCAGAAGGCTTCATGCCCAGGGTGCTGTAGAACTGTACCAAAGGAACAGACCAGAAAAGGATTTTATTCAAGACTGTTCCTGGTTCCCAGAAAAGAGGGCACCTGGCAACCTATCCTTGACCTTTCCACCTTAATTGTGTCCCTCCTGGTTCCAAAATTCAAGATGCTGACTCTTCAGAAACTTCTACTTGTGTACCTGCTACAAGCCTGGCTAGTGACCCTAGATCTGAAGGATGACTACCTGCATATCCCTATCAGACGGTCATGCAGAAATTACTTGAGGTTCAGAGCAGGGTCCCAACACTTTCAGCTCTCCTCTGCCCTTTACTGCTCCTAGAGTCTTTATCAATTGCTTGACTCCAGTTGTTGCATTTTGCAGACAGAAGGGCATACACATGTATCCCTCTTTCGACTACTGCCTCATACAGGCAGAAACTAAGGAAAAACTCCTGCAGGACCTCTCCTTTGTGCAAAGCCTACTAACCTCTCTAGGATTTACCATCAACTGGGAAAAGTCCCATCTACAGCCCCCATGAAGGATTACCTTCCTGGGCACCCTTCTAGACACCTCAGCATAAATGTCATTCCTCCCCCCTCAGAAGCATGCCTTCCTACAGTCTTACTTCACCCAGCTGGCACACAAAACCCACCTCACTGCCAGAAAAATCCTGCAAGCTGTGGGATACATGGCCTCCTGCATCCTGCTGGTACCCTTTGCCAGGCTACACATGAGAAAATTGCAATGGTACCTAAGGAATCTGTGGTGCCAACACTCCCAGCCACTGAAACACCAACTCCCCTCATTCCTTGTCTGGTGAAGGAGTTCCTACGGTGGGCCAAGGATTGCAACCTAAACAAGGGTCTCCCCTTTGTCCTTCAGCCACACGGTCAGACCATAACTACAGACACCTCAGACATATCCTGGGGAGCTCACAAAGGAACACTGCAAACTCCGGCCTTTTGGGAACAGGAGGTTCAGGGTCTCCATATCAACCTGAAAGAAATGCTAGCAGTGCACAGAGCATTTCTAACCTTCGAAGAACATCCATCACCAGGAGTCCTTTTAATCAAGACAGACAACACAACTGTCTTGTGGTACATAAACAAGTAAGGGGCACCCATTCTTACTCCCTCGGTCCCTTAGCTATGAAAATCTTGCAATCGGCCTCAAACCTGGGACTGCACCTGATAGCACAATACCTTCCAGGGAAACGAAACACCCTGGCAGACCAACTAAGCAGATAACTCCTGGATCTCCACGAGTGGCAGTTGCACAGGGAGATCTTCCTAAAGATCAGTCAAATCTGGGGGAAACCAGACAGACTTTTTTGCAAGCTACCAGAACCGCCAGCTAACAAAATTTTACTCGAGAATTTCACCCAGAAGCTTGGAGGGTGGACACCCTCTCCTTTCATTGGAGCAGCCTGTTTGTATACACTTTCCCACCACTGCCTCTGATACCCAGGGTGCTGCTCAAGATCAGAGAGGAAGGGCCAAGGGCCATTCTAATTGCCCCAGACTGACCGAGGCAGCACTGGTACCCCATGCTGCTCAGTCTGAGCAGGCACCCTACCCTCCTCCACAGACCTTTTCACACAGAGAGGAAAGCTACTGCATCCAGGCCTGGCCACTCTCAAATTAACTGCATGGTTGATTCCTCAAAGGCAGATAACACTGCAGCCCTCAGCAAGCAAGTGTTGGACTTTAAGGAGGCCCGTAGACCCAACACCAGAAAATCTTATTCAGCAAAATGGAAAAGGTTCACCTACTGGTGCAGCAGCAGAGGCACAGACAGTGCCAATGCAACTTTAGCACTGGTTCTGGACTACCTGGCAGAGCTTCTAGGAAAGGGGTTGTCCTACTCGACTCATGCTTCAACTATCTTAGCCTATGTCCAGGCAGAGCAGCCCTTGTTCTCTCAGCACCTCTGGTGTAGCTCACATTAGACCGCCTAGAAGGCCACCTGCACCAGCTTGAGATCTTAGCTTCGTTTTGGAAAAGTTCACTCTACCTCCTTTTTAGCCAGCATCCTCAGCAGATCTTAAGTACCTCTCTTGGAAAACTGCTGTATTGCTAGCCATCACTTCTGCCAGGAGGGTGTCTGAGCTCCAGGCCCTAATGGCCACTGAGCCCTTCATCATCTTCCATGCAGACAAGGTGTCTCTGAGAACCAACCCCACCTTTTTGCCTAAGGTGGTCTCTGAGGTAACCCTCAACCAGGCCATTCACCTAACTACTTTCTTCCCCAAGCCTACCAATAAAGGAGAAAGAATTCTGCATACCCTGGACGTACACATACAACTGAGATTTTACCTTGACAGGACCGAGTCCATCAGAAAAACTGACCAGCTCCTGGTTTCGTTTGCCCCTGGGGCAGAGGCGAAACTCATTACCAAGTAGACCATTTCCAAATGGATCTATCATTGCATACATTTCTGCTAGCCTTCCATGGAAAGAGTCCTCCTAAATCCTTCAGGTTCCACTCCACTAGAGCAGCCACTACTTCCACAGCCTTCCTGAGAGGGGTTCCTACCAAGGATGTCCTGGAGACTGCTACATGGACATCGGTCCACACTTTCACTAAGCACTAGCAAGCCTACATTCTCCAAAACCAGGGCAGGATTTGCATCTGCAATCTTGCAGGACATGTTAGCATCCCCATAACCTCTATAACATGCCTCCACCCACTTACTCAGCTTTGGGAATCGTCCCACAAGTGATGACTGCAACAGTGAAACATGAAGAATATAGTACAGTTGTGTACACTTACCATAAATGTAGATGTTCGAGTGTATTCACTGTAGTAGTCCTGTTTAACTCCCACCTTCCCCTGTTTTTCTATATCCTCTTAGGGGCTCTTGACTATTGCGGGGGCAAGAAAAACTGATGTAATGGCCTCAGCTGTCACCCTTTATAGTCCTGACGATGACATCAGCCACTGTCCCTGAACAGCCGATGCAGGAGGGGAATCCTTTACTCTCCTATTCGGGGCAGCCAAGTGCTACCCAGCAGGGATGACCCACAAGTGATGACTGCAACAGTGCATACACTCGAACATCTACATTTATGGTAAGTGTACACAACTGTACTTTCCTGTGGTTCCACATGAGTTGTACAAGTTACTATCTTCTGTCCTGTCTTACTCCTCCATCTCAAGGTACATTTGCCAGCCACTTTCAGCATGTTTGCCGGTGGACCCCCCCCTCTTTCAATGCAGTCGCATGTAAAAATGTTTTGGAAAGTAGTTTTACATACCGAGTCTCCTAGAAAACTGGTAGATCCTCCTTGAGATCCTAATTTTGTCTTGGAAGAATTAACTATTGGTCCTTTTGAACAAACTCATCAGTCTGACTTGAAATTCTTAATGTAGAAAACAATGTTTCTGATTGCCCTGACCTGCCCAAGTACTACTGAGTTCCAGTCTCTTATGGTGGGGTCAGTCTTATCTAATTTTCTACAAAGATGGGGTTTCCTTGTGAATTTATCCAACATTTATGCCTGAATTGTTATCCAAGTTTACCTTGCGCCAAGCTATCAACTCCCTGTCTTCTTTCCAGAACCTAAAAATAAGTAAGAAAGGATACTCCATACCTTTGATGTCAGCATATAACTCTGATATTATCTTGAGTGCCTAAAAATTTAGTTCTATCATCAAATTATTTCTTGTGAAGGAAAGAAAAAAGGGAAACCCTTTGTCAAAGCAAACTGTTTTCAAGTGGTTGTGTCATGATTTTACCTTTTGATCTGATGTCATTTTCATTCATTCCTCAACAGGTGGGTTCAGATCAGATCCTAGGATTCAACTCGGCCGCTTCTTCCTGATTGTAGAATGCTTGAACTTTCAAACTTCTACCTTTATCCATAATGCCCCACCAACCTAACATAACTCAGATCTTGTTTGCTGCCACTGTAAACAGACATGGATCGTGAGCTATTGAGCTTTGGGTTACAATTTTTTACCTTTCAGTAAGTTTAACTTTCTTTACTTCCCTTTCATTATTAGTTATTGTCTTTCCTTCCTTTTACCGTTCTAAATGTAGATATTAATTCCCTTTTCTCATACTGCTTGAGTACTGTTTAATACCATTGCTGGTAGTCTTTCTTAACTTCCTGTTTTTGATGATTACTAATAACGGAAATTAGAAGTACTATTTCCCTTCTTTCTTCATTTCTTCTATTTTTTGGTTAAAAAAATCCTTTCTATCTTTTACTTATCCTAGTATTTAGTGTGACCTTAACTTTTCAATATGTCAGACAAACTGGTTCCAAAAACTGTGTAGGGTGTGGGCATAAGATCCCCAATTCGGATGCCCACAGTGTATGTATATTGGTTTGGTCCTAAACATCTAGATGTTGATTGTGAGATCTGCAAGGGCTTCAACTCCTGAGCTTTAATTAACAGAACAAATTAATACTGAGCTGTCTCATCCCTTCTAAGCATTCCTGTACGGCTGCTGGGGCTCAAACCCTAAGAAACAAGACAAGAAGGACGATTATTTTGCTAAGGATTCTCTCAAGAAATCTGCAGATCACCCTTCTACTTCGGCATCAACTTCAGCTCCATCTTTGGAGCCACCAGCTAAACTTTCAAGAAAGTCAGATCCGAGTGTTTTGAATCCGAAACCAAGACTGAAAGATCTCATTGGATCCCGTCTCCAGTTGTACTGTCTGAGCCCATTACTTCTAGATTGCCTTCACCGTTCCTTGAACAGTCACCTCGGCATCATTCAAGGCCGCCTTCTGTGGCATCCTCTCTTTGATCTTCCAGGAGCCTATCCAACGAAGATGTGGATAGAATGATGAGGAAGTTCCTCAGGACACAAATTCAAATGGGAGTTCTCTTGTCTCTGACCTCATTGGTCCTGAGAGCCTCCATAGAGCCACACCACCTATTATATCACCTTCTCTGGTCCGTAGTTCAGTTTTGGAGCTGTCTGATCTGAAAGCCTTGGGGACATCTTCCTCTGATCTGAAGATCTTAGTGTCTTTGACTCAGATGGTTTCTCTGCGTGGTCCGACATCAGGTACCTCATAGCTGGATGACTCTTGGAGCCAGAGCATTGGCACCTGCTCTGTGGTGTTGAAGTAGACTCCAAAATTGTTACAGCCATCTCTTCCCCTCAGAGCATCGCATTAGATGGCTTAGTTATGACTCCCTCCTCTGGTGGGTTGCCTATGGTATGAGGGGAGCCAATGGTCCCTGAAGGTCCTTTGTCAGATCCATCACTTTCTGCTTCACCTAGGTGTTCTGCTTTCAAGGTAGTGGAGAATGTTCTGTATGCCTATAGATCACACAACCCTGTCCTCCTCAGATCAGACTTCCTTGTCTCATTTGATTTTGTGTCTAGAACCTCATTTGTCAGTTCCACTGAGGCAGCCAGCCTGAGCCAGTCTTCAGTCTATCCATCAGGGTATCATTATCTCTTCCGATACTTCCCTGAAGCATCCCACCAAGGAGGTCCTTCTGAAAAGAACATGCAAGAGGAAGCACTTGCACTCCCCACAAGAGTATTCCACTGAAGATGCTAATTTTAATGAAGCGAAAGTGCTCCCCAGATCACCACCTGATGATGTCTCCCTTAGAGACATCTTGGAACTTCTTAAACAGTTGGGTGTTTGGTCCCCCAATAACACTTCCCAAGAGGAATCAGTGTTTCTGCAGGCTTTTGGATCTGGCCCATGTAACTCCTGGGTGACTCCACCCATCGATGTGCTTATAGATGTGGTCTCTCGGTGGGCTTAGAAGGAAGCAGACATCGTTGAGCCTATACTAAAGAGACCAGGCAAAATCCTTGCACCACCAAAAGAATGTCCATACTGGAAGGACGAATTACCTGTTGATGCCGTGGTTGTTGTGGCGGCCACAAGAAAGGAACTAGCAGAACAGAGTTCCTCAGCCCCCCCCCCCCCCATAATGAATCTAGGGAGCTGGACAGATTTGTGACGTTTGTCTATGCTTCAGCAACCTTCACGCTTAGGCCACTGAATTATTTGGCACATTTTACTAGACTTCAAGGAGATTTAGTCAAGGAGCTTACAAAATCTCTCTCTGTTTCCATATCTTCTGAGCAAGGGAATACCATTTCCTCACAATTGGCTACCCTTCAGTCTATTTTCAATTCATCCATGAGCCTGATCTCTCATGCTGCAGAAGGTACCTCACAGGCTGCAGGTTCAGGCATTTCTATTAGAAGACGTGCCTGGATGTGCTTTTGTGATTTTACAGAACCCTTCAAATCTTCTTTTGCCAATGTGCCCTTTGACGGAACCTCATTGTTTGTCCCCAAAGTCCTAGACGTGCACACTAGGTGTGAACAAGAAGAGAAGACCCTGTCTGCTGTTAGGTATACGTTTCTCTACTCCTCAATGGTCCTTTTCTATGAACCAGAGAGGTGGTATAAAGATGTAGTTCAAGACATCCCAGGGTCTGTTTCAAGATACATGTGGAGAGAGTTCCCCCAGGGGCAGAGGGGGAACTCAAATGGAAGACGCCACCCCAATGGTAGAGGTGATCTGTATAATCCGGGATCTAGAGATTCCTCTTCATAGAGGTCCTATCAGCACTCCTGAATGGAGGCCCGACTGACTCTCTCTGGATGCCATTGGGGGTTGTCTATCCCTGCACTAGAGTGCCTGGCCAGATAGCACAAAAGATTTATGGGTGCGGAGGATAATACCCAGTGGTTATGTCATACCATTTTCCCAACCCCCTTCCTCAGTTCCAAAGAAAATCCCTGATGATCCACCCAGTCAAGGGAAGCAGCTTCTCTACAGATAAAAAAGCTGTTAAAAAGTGTCATCCAGGAGGGGGTCCCCAAGACCAGAGAGAGTTTTTACTGCCAAAAAAGACAGGGAAGGGGACTTGAGACTCAGTTTTGGATCTCAGCAAACTAAATCAATTGGTTCAGAACACACTGTTCCGGATGGTCAATGTTTAGTCCATTTTGCCATTTCTGCACAAGGATGACTGAATGTACTCAATAGAGCTTTAAGATGCGTACTGTCATAGCAAAATGAACATGTGAACCAGAAGATATCTGTGCTTCTGGCTGGGAGCCAGTCATTAGCAGTTCATAGCGCTGTCCTTTATCTCAGCACATCCCCCAGGATGTTCACCAAGTGCATGGCAATTGTAGTAGCTCACCTAAGACTGCTGGGATTCTGAATGTTTCCATATCTGGACAACTTGCACCTAACTGCTCCAACCAAGCGTCAGCTGGTTCAACCAAGGGACACTTTACTCCAGCTGTGCTTCCATCTGGAAATGTCCGTCAATTACAACAAATCTCAGCTCACTCCCAACACAGACTTTGGGTGCTCATTTCAGTACAGACACCAAATAGCTTCTCTTCCTTTTTCTTGGATACAAACTATTCAATTCCAGGTCAAAATGATTGTTCAGAATTCTTCCCTCCCAGCTCATCTGATACTCCAAGCCTTGGGATCCTTGGCAGTGACAGTCACTCTAGTACTGCTAGCCAGGTTTCATGTGCGAATCCTTCGATGGACTCTCGCAACTCATTGGTCTGTTCTACAACACCCATTATCCAGGCCTGTCAAAATAACTCAAGCTTGCAAGAATTACCATCTCTGATGCATCCACTAAAGTGAAATACATGAAGGCCATCCTTTGTTCTCCCTCAGCCCAAGGCCACAGTGATGCCTTCCATTTCATGTGGGGGGTCACTTCTTGGGAAGAAAAGTTCCAAGTAACATGGTCCCTGGAAAAGGCCAAAATGCATATCAATGTTGTGGAGATGAGAGCTGCTCTCCTAGCATTGCAGGCCTTCCAAGACACTCACCGAGCTGGGGCTATTACTGTTCAGACTTAAGAATATGTCAGTGGTCTGGTACATCAACAAACAAGGAGGGACCAGATCTTACCTGCTTTGTCGAAGCTATGAGAGTAGGGCAATGGACGATATCTTCCAATCACTTTCTGATACCAGCACACATCCTTGGAAAGTTCACCGTGATTGGAGATAAGGTAAGCAGGTCCATTCTGATGCCTCACTAGAGGTCAATGTCAACGTGGTAGAGATGATTTTCTGTCGATAGGGCTAACCATGCTATTGACTTAAGTGCAGCAGGTTCTTTGCTCTGACCCCCATCCACTGGAGAGTCATCGAGGAATGCTGTACTTCATGCTTGTCCGTCTGGTCTCCTTTGTGCTTATCTCCCATTATCCCTCATCCCCAAATTTCTCCAGAAAACATGTCAGTTAAAGAGCACAGTTATTATCATCGTGCCTTGCTGGCTATGTTAGATCTGGGTTCCTTTTCCTTTGGTCTCATCTTCTACATCTGGCCTGGATTTTGGATCCAACCCCAGACCTCTCATCCTACCTGACAGGCATGACTCGTCCAGACATATAAGGCCTCAAATTGAGTGCATGTTTTCTTCAGTTTTCTTGACTGTTAGACAGCCCAGGATCTCCTCCCCAGTTGGTGATGTTGTAATCTTCCCATAAAACTTAAACTAGAAACATTTACAAAAGCAAATGGAAAAGATTTGATTTGATGACGTCATTTTCATTCATTTCTCAACATATGTGTTCGGATCCAACTCTGCCACTTTCTACAGATTCTAGGATCCGAATCTCAAGCTTCTTCCTTACCCATAATGCTTCGACCATTACAATACCTCAGATCTCTTTTGCCACTCTTCAAGATGGTTGGTATTGTGACTTCTCAAGCTCCTTTGGGTGTGTGTATTTTTTTATGCTTGTATGCTTATATTTTAAATATTTTATATATTTCTATTTATCTATAATCCCCCCCTTACCATAATTAATGCTACCAAGCCTTTTTGGTAATTTTCATTATGCCATCCTTGGTAGGCTGTTCTTCCTCCAGGTATATTTCTTAACTACCATTGTTGGTAGTTTCTCTCCTTTCCTCTTCTCTTTTTGTTTTTTGTTAAGAATAAAGTATTTTTTGTCTCGTCTTTTATGTAGCCCCTTTTCACTGATGTGGCTGACAAACCTACAGGATTTAAGAAATGGATTTCTTGTGTGCATAAGATTCCCACTTCTGATGCCCACAAGGAGTGCATTTATTGTTTAGGCCCAGCACATTTAGATACTCCTTGTGCTATTTGTGCGGCTTGCATTGTGAGAGTTATCAGTGATTGAAGGAACAAGTTTATATTAAAAGGTCTCCTCCATGCTTCAGTTTCTTCCTCAGGTACTTCTTCAGGAGCTCAAATTTCCTCTCAGAAATCCAAGGAGCCCAGGGAGCAGTGTAAGCCCTCTCCTGCCCAGACTCCTCCACAGTCATCTTCCTCAGAACCTCCTAAAAAGGTTCCAAAAAATTTGGATCCTGAAGTCTTTGGATCTGAAACAGTCTTTGGCTCCGTCCCCTCAGATCTGTTTTCCCAGGTTCTCCCCAGAACCAGTGTCTCCAAGGCTGATGTCCCCTTTCTTATAAGAAACTCCTAAAAAGTCTTCCAGGCCACCCTCCACATCCTCTTCTGTTAGGTCTTTCCAAAGCGAAACTGGATAGAATAATGCGGAAATTCCTCAGAACATAGATCCAGATGGGGGTTTTGCCAGCTCTGTCTCCCGCCTGATCCATGAGCCATCAGCCTGCATTCCTACCTGTCATTACGCCTTCTCTGAACTGACCATTAATTTCTGAGCCTATGGATCCGAAAGCTCCGGGAATTTTTTCCAACTTCGATTCCGACTACTTCCCTGATCCGATCGGCTCTGACTGTGCTTGAGCATGACAGTTCTTGGAGCCTAAGTGTCTTGATCCGATCCAAGGGGTTGACCTCAACTGCAAAGTTTTCAGAGTCGTCATTTGCTCTCTGAGCATCGACACTCTATAGCTCTGCTCCAACTCCTCTCTTAGAGTGAGAAATCAGGAAGACTCTGGGGATTGTCTGCTTCAGAAGTCTCAGCTCCAGAGGGATTGTCCTTGGCCTCTTCAGGTCCCTGTGCCTTTGAAGTGGTGGAGAGGGTCTTCTCTCAGCTGAGAGTAGTGTCAACTCTTACTTCTTAGGATCCATACCCTGTTCCTTCTCTGGATCCTGTATCTGAGCCTATATATCCTACACCTTAGGGACAGCCACCCCAGAAGAGCTTCCAAACAGCTCCATCGAGGGCGCTCCCCATCTCTTCAGATACCTCCCTGGAACATCCCACAGAGGAGGTCCCTTATAAAAGAATACACAAAAGGAAGCACCTGGATTCCCCCCAAGAATTCCTCACAGAAGACACCGACTTTGATGAGTGGGAAAGGTCCCCTAGATCTCCACAGATGTCTAATTTGGAGACGTCCTGGAGATCCTTCGTCAGAAAGGTGGTTGGTGTTCCCAAACCCCTTCCCTGGAGGAATCAGTGTTTTTGGAAGCCTTTGGGTCTGACCCGTCTACATCTTGGGTGACCCCCCTACAGATGAGATTATAGATCTTGTCTTCTATAAGGCTTGGAAGGAACCAGACTCTCTGGAACCTATCCCAACATGCCTGGATAAAATATTAAGTGCCCCGGTGGATAGACAATAAAGGAATGAAAGAGAGTCCCATAGATGGCATGGTTGTTGCAGCAGCCACCAGAAATGAGTTTGCATGACAAAGCTCCACTGTCCATCCCCCTAACAGAGAGTCTAGGGCTTTGTATAGGTTGGGAAGTGGGTTTATGCATCAGCGACTTTCTCACTGCAATCGCTGAACTACTTGGCACATTTAACCAGATTACAGAGGGACTTAATGAAGGAACTCTCTAATTCCCCTGGGTCCATGTCTGTGGAGAAACGGAAGTCTCTTTCCTCATGAGTGGCCACCCTACACTCTGTTACAAACATGTCCTTGAGGTTGATCTTGTATGCCACTGAAGATGCCTCAAGGGCAGCCAGTTCAAGTATAGCCATAAGAAGACATGCCTTGTGGAACCCTTCAGGGCATCATTCATCAATGCTCCCTTTGATGGATCATCCTTGTTTGGGACAACAGTGAGAGATGCTTGCCCATAATAAACAGAATGGAAAGACCTTGTCTGCCAATGGAATTCACTTTTCTATCCCACAGAGACCTTTTTTCAGGAACCAGAGTGGTGGTAAGAAAATCTGGTTCAAGAAGTCTCAAGGTCCTTTGTAGGAGTCACCTGGAGATTTTTCCCCCAGAGGCAGAGGGAGAAATAATTATAATGGTAGACGTCATGTGCATGGCAGAGGAGGTCCACGGAATCAAGGATCTCGAGATTCTTTCTAGGACAGGTCCTTCCAGCGTTCCTGAAAGGTCCCACTCTGGAGGCAGTTGAGGGGCGCTTATCCTTGCACCAAGATGCCTGGCTAGCCATCACAAATGACCTTTGGGTGCAAAGGATCATATCCAAAAGATATTTCATTACCTTTTTACAAATTCCATTAAAAAACAAAATTCTCCTCTATGTTTCACCCAATCAGAGGAAGCTAGCGGCTCAAGAAATGACAAAGTTGCTTAGACAAAAGAGTGATCCAGGAGGTCCCACCACACTAAACAGGATCCAGAATTTACTCAAGGTTCTTTTTAGTGCTAAAAAAGACACGGGACCCAAGACCAATTTTGGATCTAAGGTATCTGAACCAATTTGTAAAGCACTCCAAATTCCAGATGGTCACAGTTCAGTCCATTCTGACCCTTCTTCAGAAAGCGTCTGTATTAAATTAGCAAATGCTTAGAAAAGCGAACGCTAATTCATTGACCCCTTTTAAACGAAAGCTTAAAATCTCGAATACCTGGAACAGCAATTTTTTTTTCTTAGGGTAAAAAATCGCTGGTCCACAAAAAAAAAAAAAAAAAACTTAAAACATTATATAATCCAACTCCGAGATCGCACCACAGTGGAGGAAATGGTGAACTCCCGAAACCGGCCAAGTGAGTTTTTTCCCTGTGAAAAAAATCGCTGTTCCGGGTGTTCGAGATTGTAAGCTTTCGCTTAAAAGGGGTTGATGAATTAGCATTCACTTTTCTAAGCATTCGCTAATTTAATATAGACCCTTCAGAAAGAAGACTGGATGTGCTCAATCGATCTTCAAGACGCATACTATCACATCAAAATGAACAAGCACTATCAAAGGTATCTGCACTTCTGGGTGGGAGCCAGTCATTACCAGTTCAGAGCCCTGCCCTTTGGTTTCACCACAGCCCCCGGGGTGTTCACCAAATGCTTGGCAGTGGTAGCAGCTCATTGAGACTACATGGATTCAGAGTGTTTCCCTATTTAGACAGGCTCCTTACCGCACTAACCAGGCATCTACTAATAAAAGCCAGAGATTATTTGCTTCACCTAGCACTCTCACTGAGAGTCATTATCAACATGCACACATCTCATGTTCAACCAGTTCAAGTAATAGACTTCATAGGGGCTTGCCTAGACAGTCAGTTGTCTAGCTTTTCTGCCTCAGAACAGAAGTTTTGCATTGAGGACATATGTTAGGCAAGTTCTTTCCATTCCAGTACCCCTGGCAAGATTGGTCCTCAAAGCGTTAGAGTCGATGGGTGCTACTATAACTTTGATTCCCAGTGCCCTCTTACACATGAGAATTCTCCAGTGGACTTTAGTGGGGCAGTGGTTCTTTCATCTCTATCACTTGAGAAATCCCAGAAAATTGTCTTCAGTTTGTAGAAATTCTCTTCTTGGATGGGTCCACTCCGAAGAGATCAATCTAGATTGTCTGCTTATCCTTCATCTCCCCAGTGCCACGTTGACCATGGATGCCTCCCTTTTGGGGTGGGGGGAGCATTGTTGGGGATGGACTGTTCAAGATGTGGTCAATACAAGAGACCAATCTGCATATTAGTGTCCTAGAGTTGACAGCAGTGCTTATAGTTTTGCAGGACTTTCAGAGGTTTCTCCCTTAGGGACTGTTGCAGTACAAAGTCACAACATGTCAGTAGTCTGGTACATCAACAAACGTGGGGTACCAGATCCTACCCCCTTTGTCAAGAAGAAATGAGGGTATGGCAATGGGCGATCTCTTCCAACCGCTTTATAGTACCAATGCACATACTGGGGAAGTCCAACACTCTATCAGATAGACTCAGCAGACCCATCCTCATGCCTCACAAGTAGTCTCTCAAGCAATCAGTGGTAAACATGATTTTCCACAAGTGGGGTCAACCTTACTGACCTGTTTGCATTCCCCTTCAACAACAAATGCAGCATGTTCTTTGCCTTTATCTCTCCTCAGGAATAGTCCCCGAGAGGTACTGTAGTCCATGTTTGGCCCTCCGGTCTCGTTTATGCTTACCGTCCCCTGCGTCTCATTCCCAGATTTCTTCAGAAAGCACTTCAAGTGAAGAGCAGAGTGATCCTCATTGCTCCTTTCTGGCCTTGACAGGTATGGCTTCCCTTCCTTTGGTCTCACTATGTCCACCTTGGACGCTGGATCCCAGTCCAGACCACCTGTCTCACCCATTAGGACAAGTTCACCCAGATATTGCAGGCCTCAAGTTAACCACTTGGTTTCTCCAATTCCGATGATGACTAGATATTCCAGACTTTCCTTTCCAGTTCAAAAAAATATTGGTCTCTTCCCATAAAGCCTGTACTAATAAAGTTTACAAGAGTAAATGGAATAATGCTTCTCCTTTAGCGTCATCTAAATTGTGTAAAGCATTCCTTAGGGATATTTTCTTTCTTAGACAATAAAGGACCCCACCTCACCTTGGGACCTCACCATAGATTTACAAGCCTTAGTACACTCCACTTTTGAACCATCAGCAAAGGTGGATCTCAAGTTTCTTTCTTGGAAAACTGTTTTTGGTAGCTATAATTTCTGCAAGACTGGTATCAGAACTCCAAGTACCGCCTTCTAAACCACCATATTTGATTTTTCAGAAAGATAAGTTACTTTACGCATGAATCCTTCTTTCTTACCAAAGTCAACTCAGAAACCAATATTAGTCAGGTCATCAGTTTGCCAGTTTTCTTCCCTAAATTTGAAAATACAGGAGAATACACCCTTCATCTTCTTAATGTACATAAGACAATTGTGTTTTTACCTGGACAGAACCAAGGCATTCAGAAAATTTGAACAACTATTTGTTTCCTTTTCTAATATAAGAATAGGAAGACCAGTTTCTAAAACTACGCTGGCTAAATGGATAACAGATTGCATTTCCTGTATTTATTCCTTGAAAGGCATTGCCTTACCTAAACAGCTGAAGGCACATTCAACCAGGTCAATGTCTACTTCAGCAGCTTTTTGGGCAAGAGCCTCTATTAACGATATTTGTGTAGCTGCCATTTGGTCTAAAACTCATACCGTTATTATACATTACAAATTGGACACCATTTTCTCATTTCCATAAATAGAGATATTATTGGTTCAGCGGTGGTCCAGAACATCCTTCCATGAGGGCCACCCAAGGTTGCTGTAGCTGGGGACTCTGTCCCATTTGTTGGACGAGTGAAAATGACATCAAATCAAGAAGTTATGTACTCACTTTCCATCTGTGCTGTCCATTTTCATTCTTCCTCAACTTCCCTACCACCTTCTCCTGCCCTTCACCCTGGGAGAGACCTAACTGAAGAGTGGTTAGGAACCATAGTTCTTGCTTGAGCTTCTAATCTTTCATCTATCACTTTCCTGTCATAGTATGAGTATCTTAACATATTAGTATAATATATATAATAGCAGAAAACTTGATCTGAGGTATTGTAATGGACAGAGGCATTGTGAGTAAGGGAGGAGCTCGAGATTCAGATTCTAGAATCTGTAGAAAGTGCCCAAGTCTGATCCGATGGATGGATCCAACCTATTCGTTGAGGAAGAATGAAAATGGGCAACACCGATGGAACATTATGATATGTACATAACTTTCTTTTGTGTCCATGGCAAGAATTTAGATCCCCTTTTCTGCACTAATTTCAAAGGTCTTTAACTTATTCACCACAATTTTCAATGTGGGTGCCAACTCGTCAACTATCAGAGTACAGTTAGCAGCTGTTACCAACTTTCATGTTGGAGTAAATAATTCTACCTTAGCTTCCTCAAAGCCTTGTAAAGCTTTTCTCAGGAGAATCTACCTATTTAGACCTCCTTTAAAAGATCGTACTCCTCCTTGGGATTTAAATATTGTTCTTCAGGCCTTGACTCAACCTCCCATTGAACCCTTGGTGAAGTCTGATCTGAAGTTTTTGACTTGGAAAACTGTTTTCTTAGTTGCTAGCACTTCTGCCATTAGAGTTTCTTAACTTAAAGCATTGTCTTCTAAACCTTATTTAATTTTTTTATAAGGATAGGGTTTCCTTATGGACGACTCCCTTTTTGCCAAAGGTGGTTTCGAACTCTAGTGTTAATCAGGTCATCAGTCTTCCAGTCTTCTTTTCTTACATTTCAAACAAAGAATAATCTGTTTTGCATCTTTTGGATGTCCACAGACCGTTACATTTCTACCTTTCACAGAACCAAACATTTAAGAAAATCTGAGCAGTTTGTTTCTTTTGCCGATTTATAACTAGGTGAACCAGTGTCTTAAATGACCTTGGCCAAATGGTTATCTGATTGTAATACCCTTATTATAAGATGCCTTTACCAAAACCTCCCAAGAGCCATTCCACAATGTCAATACCAGCTTTGGCAGCCTTTTTGCCTAAAACGTCCGTAGATGATGATTGTGCAGCTGCAATTTGGGCTAATCCTCATACCTTTATTTGCTCATTAAAAACTGGATTTCGTCTCTAGGGGAAGAGCAGCCTTTGGTTTGGTGATGCTTTGGAATATCCTTTAGAGTCCTCTTGGGATTTAGGTAGCTGAGGACTCTATCCCAACTGAGGAATGAATGAAAATGACAACATCAAATAAAAAGCCATTTTCGTTCTTCCTCAACTCCCCACCCACCTTCCCCCCTCCTACTTCTGGAGAGATCCAAGAGGTTTGTAGAAACTTCTGTTTTTTATTTGAGCTCCAGCTTCTGTTCCTTTCTAACTTCCCACTGCTCTGTCTACCACATGGGCAGCAAACAAGATCTGAGGTATGTTAGGTTGGTGGGGAACCAGAGAGTTCAATTTTTCTGCAATCTGGAAGAAGCAGTCGAGTCAGATCTGAGGATCAGATCTGAACCCAACTGTTGAGGAAGAATGAAAATGGATAACACAGACAAAATGGTTGTGGTGAGTACTAAACTTTTTTTTATATATACTCAGCACAATGAGGCAATTCCAGAAGAGTCAAGGCACATTTTACCATGGCCTTGACTTCATCCGTGGCTTTTTGAAAAGGACTGGATTCTAGAAGTATTCTAGAAACTACAATTTGGTCCTCTGTACATACGTTTAGAAAGCACTACAAACTAGATTCCTTCACCAAGTCTGGGACAGGCTTCCCTTGGACTATTTTTCATGGGCTCCTGAACAGTCATCCTTCCTCCCAGTAAGTGTAACCTCTGGTAGTCCACCCATATTTCTAAGGCTACTGCAGCAGTGTTCAATATGAGGCTCTCCCACACATGCCCAAGTAGAAATTGCTCGAGCATCAGTAACATACAGAGAAAAAAAGAAAAAAAAAAGAAAATGTCATAACATTGAGCACTGTTTCCCATATAAATGCTTGCTGGAGCAGTTTGTAAGTATGAATCAGTAGAGATTCATTTGTTTTTGGAGGTTTCTCTCTTTTTGAGTTGGTGTGACTGTGGAGTTGGTATATACAGTTTTGGTGGGTGTGAGGGACATGTCCCCCTGCAAAAATTGAACTAAAGATGATTTATTACTATTTTTTTCATCCTTTCAGCACATCATCTTTTACAGTCAGCATTTGATAAGAGAATCTCAGTATGATGAACATAGTGCAGTTATGTAAGTAAACATTTTGTAACAGTAGAGGTTCGCATGATCACTGCTGCAGTAGCTGCTCCCTCCACCCCCCCCCCCTTATTTTGTGTGTGTTTTGTTGAAGACTTCTAACTTTAATTTCCTGGCATTGACCTTTTCAGGGACCTAGTCTACTGTTACAGTAAGTTTACTTTCACAGCTTTACTTTCGACAACCTCACAAGATTTTGTAATATAATCCTACTACAGATCCAGTGTTCTTGGGACAACCAAGCGAAGTAGACTAGCTCCAGTGCAGAATACTTTTTACAATGACAGCAAAAGCAGATTGCTAGACTGGTCTGGGAAGAAGTTATTATACCTCAGCAACCCTGGCCTTCAGGTCCCTCAGTGTTCAGACTCGCCTTCTGAAGTATAAGGTGACTCCATGATAATTTGAGGGGGTGTGCAGGTTGAATCCCTGAAAGCAGATATGCTTGGCCGAACTCAAGACTATTTTCAGCTGAAGAAAGGTTATGATACTGTAGGTGCAGCAACTAGGGCTGCTGCAGCAGGTTCAGTAATAAGTGAAGACTTATTGCTGAGGACCCAGGCCCAACTTGCGAATGTGAAGGCTCAACTCCTTAATGTTGCTCTTCATCTACTGACTTGCAAGATGGCTGAACACTGAGTCATATTTTAACTTTAGCTCTACCTGTGGAAAACAGAAACTGAGAAACTGCAGCCAGAAACATTGTCAGCTTAAGTAAACTTTAGTTACTAGCTAGTAAGTACACTGTCTGCATGCCTGTAAAGAAGAAACTAAGAGAACCTGAAAGAAAATCAACTAGAAAAGGCGAAGAGAAAACACTGGCAGAGAAGACTCCTGTAACCGTTCAACAAAAAGCAGGTCATGCTCCAGATTTAGTGCAAGACATGGTTTCCAGTAATGTAGAGGAATAAAAACATAAGTCAAATGTGCTCAGTGCTGATTAAAAGTAAACGTGTATATCAACTCAAATAACAAAAGGCTGGAAAAGTGGAAGAAGCTTTAAACATATTCATATGAACTGTTAAAACTACAAAAAGCAGAGGTAGAAACGAAGAAAAGGATGGCTTAGTATGAGACTGCTCAAGAATGAGAAGTTATGTTCTTACCATAACGTTCCATGTTAGTTGTCTTCTTCTCGCCTTCTTTCTTGGTGGATGGGGTTCGGAGCCAATCCTCGGCTCCAACTCGGCCTAATACTAAAGCTCGAGAGCTATTTTTACCGGCTCGAGGCTATGCTATGTCCCATAATGCTAGGCATCATATACCCAGATCCACAACAGAGAACAGTCCACCTAATCATAGATACAAAAGGGAGAAGGATATATATATATATATATATATATATATATATATATAAGCCGTCTAGAAGAGAGAACAGTCCACCTAATCATAGATACAAAAGGGAGAAGGATATATATATATATATATATATATATATATATATATATATATATATAAGCCGTCTAGAAGAGCTAGCAAAAAAGAGGGAGCAAGGGAGCTAGCTGGGGAAATAACTGAGGTGGCAAAAATTCTCACAAGGTACTCTAGATCTCCCAGGCTAGGGGGATGGAGGGTGGGACGCAAGAAAGAAGGCGAGAAGAAGACAACTAACATGGAACGTTATGGTAAGAACATAACTTCTCAATGTTAAGTTGTCAATCTCGCTTTCATTCTTGCTGGATGGGACAGCGTCCCTAGCACCTAAATCCTGGGTAGCTCAATGGAAAAAACTCTTGAATACCGTGGAACCAAAATCAGCCCGACTTCTGGAGGCCATATCGAGCTTGTAATGAGAAATGAAGGTATGAGGAGAGGCCCAAGTGGCCGCTGCGCAAATGGAATCCATTGGCAATCTTGCCTGAAAGGCTATTGAAGAAGCTAAAGCTCTGGTTGAATGGGCTCTAGGCGTAGTAGGAAGTTCGGTGTTCCTCAGCTGATAGACCAACATGATAAGACAGGACAACCACCTGGACAAAGTTACCTTAGAGACTGGTTAGCCTTGCTTCCCCTCCGCATAAGACAGGAAGAGCTGGTTTGATTTTCTCATTTGCTTAGTTCTATCCAGGTCGAAGCGTAATTGACGGTGAACGTCCAAACAATGTAACTTTCGTTCAGCTCTATTGGTGTAATTTGGGAAGAAGACTGGAAGATCTATGGTCTGATTCAGATTTTTTTCTGAGATTATTTTGGGTAAAAAGGACGGATTAGTCCTAAGTGACACTCTCTTTGTGAAAAACAAGATAAGGAGGGCGAACACAAAGGGCTTGAAGTTCCGCGACCCTTCTTGCTGAGGTGATGGCTACTAAGAAGAGTGTTTTCCATGAGAGCAACTTCAACTAACAAAAAGCTGCCGGCTCAAAGGGAGGAAGAATTAAGGAAGACAGTACCAAATTTAAGTCCCATGGTGGGGGAGGGTCCTTAACTGGGGGCCTAAGTAAAAGGGTTTGTTTTAAAAAGGCTTTGCAAAGTTTGTGGGACATGATGCTGGTCTCTAACAAGCCAACGTGGAAATTTGCAATAGCTGCCAGTTGCACTCTGATGGTAGCTGAGGAGGAGCCCAATCGAAAGAGTTCTGCTCGAAACTCTAGAGCTGTCTGGTCAGGAGCTGTAAAAGGGTCCACGTGCTTTTTCCCTGCCCAGACAGAGAAACGCTTCCATTTGCTAGCATAAGTCTTTCTAGTAGTAGACTTGTGAGAAGCGAGGATGATACCTCGAACTGGTTGAGAGATAAGGGGAAGCCTGGCTAGGGTTGGAAGTGGAGTAACCATGCTGTGAGGTTGAGAGATCGAAGGGACTGATGCAGCCCGCCCGATTGATGGGTCAGAAGATCTGGCACTGGGTCCAGATGCCAGGGCTGCTCCAGTAGATGGCGTTGCAGGAACGGAAACCAAATTTGTCGAGGCCAGTAAGGGCAATGAGGATCATCCTGGCTCTCAAGGCAGTTGCTTTCTGGATTAATTGAGTAATCAAGGGAAAGGGGGGGAATGCATACAGAAGACCCCGGGGCCAATCGTGAACTAGAGCATCTCTAGGGGGTAGACCTGGGAGAGGGAAGAGGGTGAAGAAGTCTGGGCACTTGCTGTTCAGAGGTGTTGCAAAAAGGTCGCAGCAAGGCTGACCCCATCTTCTGAAAATTCTTTCCGCTATTGTCTGGTTGAGAGACCACTCGTGAAGCATGAGAATCGCTCTGCTCAGTCTGTTCGCTATGATGTTGGACTTCCCGGGAATATGCGTTGCTACCAGAAACCGTTGAGAAGAGATCGCCCATTGCCAAAGTCTGAGTGCTTCTCAACATAGGGGGTAGGATCTGGTTCCGCCCTGCTTGTTGATGTACCACACTACAGACATATTGTCTGAATTACAATAGTCCCGGTGGGTAGAGAGTCTTGAAGGGCCTGCAACGCTAAAAGTACCGCTCTCATTTCCAAGACATTTATGTGCAAGTGGTATTCGAAGGGTTGCCATGTGCCCTGGACTGTCCTGCCCCAAAAATGCCCCCCCCCCGCCCGATTAGGGAGGCATCCGTTGTCACAGTGGCAACAGGAGGAGGAAGGACCACAGGTCTGCCCTGGAGTACTTGAGGGGAGACCGTCCACCAAGAAAGATGTCTTTTGCATGACTGAGTGATTAGAATGGTGTGTGACATGGGGAGCTGCTGAAAGGACCACTGGGAAAATAGCATCCACTGCAGGATCCGCATATGAAAACGCGCTAGGGGGAGTAAAGTGATTGCTGCTGACATGAGACCAAGTGTTTTTAGTACAAATCTGGCTTGGACTCTGGTCTCCTGTAATAGGATCTGAACATGGTTGCGAATGTCTGAAACTCTTTGTGTGGGTAGTTTTGCTGAGAGCTCCACTGTGTTTAAAACGGCACCTATGAAGGTAATAGACTGACAAGGCGACAATGCAGACTTTTCGAAATTTATAGAGATACCTAGCGCATTGCACGTTTGTACAGCGTAATCCCTGGATTGGAGTAGTCAATGCCTGGTGGTGGCAGTAAGGAGCCAGTCGTCTAAATATGGAAACACCTGGAATCCTTGTCGTCTCAGGTGAGCCGCAACCACCGCCATGCATTTGGTGAACACCCTGGGGGCTGTAGCGAGGCCAAAGGGCAGGGCTCTGAATTGGTAGTGACTGGCTCCCAGCCGGAAGCGGAGAAACCTTCTGGAGCGCCTGTTCATCTTGATATGGTAGTACGCATCCTGAAGGTCTATAGAGCACATCCAATTGTCCTGACCCAGAAAGGGTAGAATGGACTGTAGCGTGACCATCTGGAATTTCGTTCTTTGAACAGACTTGTTCAGCCTGCTGAGATCCAAAATAGGTCTCCAGTCCCCTGTCTTTTTTGGTACCAAAAAGAACTTGGAGTAGATACCGGATCCTTGTTGGTCTGCTGGGACTAGCTGGATGGCCCTTTTTCTTAGCAGCTTTGAAATTTCTAGTGCTGCTAGATCCCTCAGACCGGGTGGAACGTCTGGAAGGGGCCCATTTGGCTGTTGTGGGGTGTGAGTAAAGGGAATTCTGTAGCCCTCGAATATGATCGACCATACCCATATGTCTTGCGTGAGGGAATGCCAGGCTTCTGGGTACAGTGATAGTCTTCCCCCGACTGCCTCCGAAGGTGGACAGTCGGGCAGCCCCTCAGGGGTGCTGGAAGGGTTTGTCAGAGAAAGATTCTCTGCTACCCTGATTCTGCGGACCCCCCCTGCCCCTCGGGCGGCGTCTATTATTGTTCCCTCCTCTGCCTCTGGAGGGAAGCTCACCACGTGCGTCAGGCAGTACTCCCTGAGGTTTGCGGAACCACATTTTCCCACCTTTCTGACCCTTAGGGTATGGTCTAGAAGGGGTAGAAAAACAGACTCCTACGGCAGAGAGAGTCTTGCCTTCCTGTTCGCACCTGGTCAATGTATCCTTCACTTGAGGTCCAAACAAGGCAGAACTGTCAAAGGGGGTGTTAGTGAAAGACGCCTTGAAGGGGTCAGCAGAGTTGCAAAGCCGCATCCAGGCATGTCTCCTTAGAACAACGCCCATGCCTGCAGCCCTACTCGCTCCATCGGCGGCATAGGAGATGAGCCGCATGGAGGAGTTTACAATAGAGTTCAGGTCCCTAGCTGGGAGTTGATCTTTTCCTGAGACCCCACAGCTGATGGGTCCTGCAAGGTATCACCTAATTCTTTGAGGAGGTCTCTCTGAAGACGGGTGAAATGGCACAAATAATTCAGTGAACGCATGGCAAAGGTTGCTGAAGAAAACATCCGCTTGCCGTACCTATCCATAGCCCTAGATTCCTTATTAGGAGGATGGACAGTAACTGAAGGGTCAGCCAACTCCTTCTTAGTGGCCGCCGCCACCACCATGGCATCAACGAGAATGCCCTTAGTGAGAAATTGCTTGTCCGAAGGGGCTGTAATAAATTTTGTGGGCCTCTGGGGAGTTGGTTCCATAGTATCCAGAGCCGTCCACGCCTTCCGAGCCACCACCTCCATGAGTGGGTCGAAAGGCGGGGACACCCAGGAGGTGGAAGGGTGAGAACTGAACGCGTCTAGGTATACCGATTCGTCCTCAGAAGGGTTGAGGGCAGACCAGTTCCCCCTCTGTTTAAGGATTTCTAGGATGTCAGAAAATGAGACATCCTCAAAGGGGGACCTTGGGGACCCTTCCAAATCATCCAGGTCGGTGTCAGATGTCACTGACTCCGGGGAGTCCACATGCTTCCTATTGCATGTCCTCTTCCGAGGGGGCTCCCCCACAGGATCAGGGGAGGCCTCAGAAGAGGAGGATACGCCCAATGGGGTGACCTGGTGCGTTGGTTCTCCACGCTTAGGTTTGGGAGGGTAGGCAGAGGCCGAAGCAGGCACCATGGAAGGAGGGGCCGATGGGGCCAACCGTGGCACTGGTATAGGAGCCAGCACACTCCTCATGACCTCAAAGACGCCCCTATCAGGCAGAGAGGAGGGACCCAGCTCCGAAGAGATGAGAGCTCCTCCCGGCACCGAGAGGGATGGCTCTGAGGCCGATGTCGGGGTCGAGCTCACCTGCGCCGATGTTCCGAGAGGGAGAACTGGGTCGGGTAAGGGTCCGATGCCACTCGCCCCCTCGGAACTGACGAGGGAGTCCCGGCGCCCGGATCCCTCCAAGGATGGAGCCAGTGAAGGGATCGGAGCCAACGAAGGAACCGATAAGGGTGGAATCGGTTCCGACGCCCCCACGGTACCAACCCCGACGGCCTCCGGCTCCGAGCTCGAAGGAATAGTCGGAGGAGGAACTGGAGCAGGCATTGGGGAAGCCGTTGTCTGTTTAGACGGGCTATGCAATAACTGGGCGAGCGCCTGCGACTTCAAAAGCCTACTGACTACCCTCTCGAGGTCGTGGTCCTAAAGCCTGGAAGGTCTAGAGGAGTGAGACCTATGGCTCCGCTCCGATAGCAAAGGGGACTTCGGAGCTGACCTGACCGACTCCAATGAGGGAGATCGGGAGTGCTTTCGGCTTGGAGATGGCTCTGACGCCAAGGTCGGAGCCGACTAAGGCCTCGATGTATCGGTTCCGGCCGGAACCGATGAGGCAGAAGAAGGTCCACTCAGCGTCGGCTCCGGACATGGAGCCAAGAGTTTGGCGGGCTTGTAAGGTTTTCCTGACAGAGGCTTAGTAGGAGAACCTTCGGGCTTCAATAAGCCCCTTAAGATGAGTTTATTTCTGCGCTCCTACAGGACTCTTGGGCTAAAAGCATGACAGATGGAACAAGAGTCCTGCAGGTGTAGAGGACCCAAACAATATACACAAGAAGTGTGACCGTCTGTCAGAGACATCTTCTGACAGCACGAGTCACACTTCTTGATTCCCGATATCTTGGTATCCTTAGACATGATACCACAGGAACGGGACAACAAAGTCTAACAAGTATACAAACACACACACACAACACTTGACAGACACTCTTACAGTTACTACAATAAAACAAAATTCCACACACACACCTAGTAAAGTAACCTGTATAAATCTACTTTACAAACTACTGTAAAGGGGGGGGGGGGGATAAAGGCCTAACCACCTTAAGGGTGGAAAAGAGTAGGAAAACTACTGATAAAGGGTGGGAAGACTAGTCGGGTGACTACTAACACTACTAGAAAAAAATCTAGGAAAAAATATCAATCGAAAACTAACTATAATTATAAAAAATTCTAAATACGACCTGGAGCCGGTGAAAACGCAACCTCGTAGCTGAAGCGGCAAACGAGATCTGGGTATATGACGCCTAGCATTATGGGACATAGCATAGCCTCGAGCCGGTAAAAATAGCTCTCGAGCTTTAGTATTAGGCCGAGTCGGAGCCAAGGATCGGCTCCGAACCCCATCCAGCAAGAATGAAGGTGAGATTGACAACTTAACATGAGATGTTTCAAAAGTAGTCGAACAAGAGGACAGAAGACATAGGGAAATCTGAGATTTTCTGCTGTACCAGGGAAACTAGAAAGCACAGACTGTATTAATTTTATTAAAGCACAAATAAGCAACTGAACTGGTATTCCACAGCAGGTACTATTAATTGAAAGGGCACACTGCGTGCATGCTCCAAATATGGCCATGAGAAAGCAGCCAAGATCTTTATTAGTAAATATACAAATCTACCAGCAGAAAGAGTTGATCCTGCCAGAACTGTCACAACAGGGCAAAGTATTAAAAGTTGGACACAGTAGAGTGTTTTTGGAACATGATCATTCACTGTATTCCAGGCAGAAGAGAAACAAATGTATTCCAATTATCAGAGAATATTGAGAGAGAGGTGTGAGATTCAAGCAGCTTTATCTAGCTGTCTTCAGAATATTTTTTTCCTGGAGGATCAGAGTCATTTTTTGATTTAAAACAGGCTAAGGAGGAAATGGAAAGATTTGTCCAAAATAAAAAGAACCATCAGGCAGTAGGGGACTCTGCTTTTCATTCTTCTGAAAATAAAGCACACAGAGACTTTGTCAATGAAACCTTTTTCATGGTTTCAAAGGAAATTGCTTTTGAGACCGTGAAAAGCACGAGTTGACAGGAACAATTGGGAGCACCATGGAATTGAACCAGAATCTGGAAATGGGAGATCGAGATGAGCAGGAAGAAGACCATCAACATGGAAATTAAGTACATGTAAAACTGCAAAGCTTCAATGGCATTTGTGTAATACGACTGTAAAACAATAAGTGGAAAGAGTGAACTTTTGTTGACTCTGTTAAACTTACGAGGAACTGAAAGCCATTTGCCTCACTTCATGTCATTTATGTTTGGGGAGGTGGGAAGAGAAAGGAAGAAAGTAAGTAAATTTCTTTTTCTTAACAGTATTTCTATGAAAATTTTCACAATGTAAATCGCTTAATTTATAGTGAAATATTTTTAGTTGTTTTTGTATGTGATAAAGTTATTAAAATAATCGGATACCCTTTTTTTCCCTCTTCCCTTCATTTTGGTGTTAAGAAGTGTTGGCATCGTAGTGCAAAAAGAGAAGAAAAGGTAGACAAAAGCATGTTAGTTCTGGGGCTGTAATCTTGGGTCGTTTAGGTAGGAAATAGGGTGTAAAAGTACACAGATCATAATATATGTAGAGCTGATATGTTTTCTCTTACGTTTGCATAGGTGAATGTTTAGATTAAGACCCTTGAGTTAATCTAATAACAAATTTTAAGTGGAAACAAGTAAATGTGTGAACAAATATAATGAAAAGTTTTCCTTTAGCAATAAATGTTTCAGCTGGTATCTCATGCTGCAACAAAGGAATGCATTTTTCTTTGTCTCTTACTTTTCCATGAAGGCCAGTTTATAATAGAGCAGTAAAAGACAGCACTGGTTTCTTTGGGGATAAATGTTAATGATTTTTGAAAGCATGCAATTAGTTTTCACATCTGGGGGAAGGGGAACAATGATAAAAAAAGACTCCAGGTAGTGTAAGTAGAAGCACAGGCAATAATGTGCTTTAGCATGGATATTCTCAATTTCAGGTTAGGTAGGGGCCCATGTTAACAGCTGTCTTTTTGGCCCAATGCTTCTATTAGAAGGGTTAAACTTCATTATTTGAAAATGTGTTTGTATTAAGTTAATAGGTTATGGCGGTGTTCTGGAGGTGTTTTTGTTTGAAGGTTTTTATTAAAAAAAAGCCTTGTAAAATGTGACAAAGTTTCCAGTGTTGTTGATAAGAAAAAAACTTTATGAATTATTGGCCTGCCAAACATTAATGGGTGTGTGTGTCACAAAAGTTGGAATTAGACATTTAAAAGTGCTGACTTCTTACCATAATGGCACCACTTTCTATATTATCTTGGAATGTGAATGGTGTCAAATGTATAGACAAAAGGACATAATAATTATATTAAGAAATGCAAAGTGCAAATAATGCTACATGAGACAAATTTGGAAAGGATTGAGCATATGTATTTGATAAAGAAAAGATTTCAGGATAGAAATTTTGCAGATTGTCAGGCCCAAAGGAAAAGAGGAGTACTTTACATTAATTGATAGAGAAGCTCTAGCAGTGATGGAAGAGAGAAAAAAAACAATGGCAGGTTTGTACTAGTAAGATGCTGCTGGCAAGGGATGAGGATTTTCACTGGCATGTATTTATATTCATCCTAAAACTGCTGTTTTGGAGCTTACAGTATTTTTGGAAGAAATGATCAGCTTTCAGCAGGGAATATTACTTATAGATGGGGACTGGAATTTGGTTTGTAACAATGAGGATTTATCTGTGAGGCCTAGGAAGGAAATATAACAAGAGATGGTAGATTTCTGAAGAAGTTTATGAAAATATTTGGTATGAAAGATGTAAATTCAGTAGCAGGAACTCTTGAGAGAATTTATATTACTATTCCCCAAGATGCAATAACTGGACTAGAGTTGATGGAAATTATATTTCACAGGAACATGTCCATTTAATTGAACTTTGATACACATCCAATAGCTATTTTAGATCATGCACCAGTAATTACTGAGATAAAAATGCAGTTTAATGAAGTAAATATGAGACAGTAGCTCTTCCCCACATACCTGTTAAGAGAGGAATTTAAGGAATGGGTAGTAGAAATTACCAGGGAGTTATTAGGAAAGATAGAAAGTACTCCAGTAGGTATAGCTAGTGAGTGGATAAAAATGAAAGTGTAGTTTAAAAGTAGGATAGAAATGAGAGAGAGAGAGATCTGGTTAAAAAGAAATAAGAATTATTTAGATGGGGCTGACAAAGGTTAAATATTACAAAATAAGGTGAATCTTGTGGAATAAGAGGAGGTGCAATTCCAGAGTGCTAAAGAGGAAATTAGGGAGTACCTGGATAATATGCATGAATTTAGAAATATTGCTGCTAAACAACTGTTTTTGATAAGAACTCCAGAGCACAAATACTTTTCTACACAACAGAAAGTAGAAAAGGTTGTTGCCAAAGGTAGGGGTTGTATAACAAGAGATTCTGTACAGGTATTCCAAGATATTTCAGAAATGTTATGAAAATCAAGAAAAAGCAAAAAGTAAAATATTTATGGAAGACTTAAATATGCCATGGTTAGAGGTAGATGAGACTTGGCAACTAACAGTTAAGACAGGAAGAGATGAGTTAAAATGGTAATGTATAAGCAATGTGCGAGAAAATCTTCAGGAATAGATAGTATTCATTTGGAAGTTAGGAGGGAAAAAAGTGATAAAGATCTGGAAGGTTTTGTTTAATAGTATTTTAAAAGGAGAGGAGGCACCAACATCCTGGAAAAAAAACTGTGGTGGTTGTAATATCTAAAGATTGTATAGACCCATCTGATCCAGACTTTTCTGATCCAGGTTCACATAGGCCCATTTCAGTTCTAAACAATGTTTATAATATGTTTGTCTTTAATGGATAAAAGATTGGAAAAGGTGATGCCAAAATTGGTATATATCGATCCGTGTGTATGTGTGTAGGGGTAGCAAACATTTGACGTTAATAGAACAATGTGAAGAACAAACCCAACAGTATCCAGGTGCCTTTAATTAATAGAACAATGATGATCCAGGGGAAAGCAGAATGTAAGAAAATACTGCTGTTGTTGGTGGGTCTTGATGCAGAGGAAGCATTCAAGAGTAAGATGAAATTTTGAGTAAGGCAATGGAAGCATTTGCATTCCCTGATACAGCAATAAACTTAATTAGAAGAATATGTGAAGCAAAAATCAAAGTGTGAGGGTTCCTGTATGATACGTTTTGTCTGAACAGAGGAGCCAGACAGGGGTGTCCCCTTTCTCCTTTGTTGTTTGCATTCTATTTAGAACAACTAGCAAAAAAAGGGGACTCGGAAATTCAAGGAGATAATTGGTGTAGTGTTTGAGAAAAGTTTGCTTTATTTGCAGATATTATTTTGTACCTGATGGAACCAGCAAATGACATGTCAGTGTTGTGGAATATTCTGAGACAGTTCTCAGGTTTTTCAGGGTATAAAATGAATGAAGATAAAACAAAGGCTATAGATATAAATTGTGCACCACATATGAATTGGTCCAGCAATACCCATATACATGTGGACACGTTAAAGTGAAGTATTTAGGAGTATGGATTAAAAAGGATTCAGTTATGGCAGCTAAGGCTATGTGGGAAGAGACTAAGCAAAAGACAATACAAAAACTGAAAAACTTGAAGCTCTTGCCTGTGGGTGTGGATAGCAAGATACAAGGAGTAAAAATGTTTTTAGTCCTTTTAATTTTATACATAGGCAGGCATATATTTTGATAAACCAGAGGAGAACTTGTAGACAGCAACTAATAGAGTTAAATGATTTTATCTGGGAAGGGAAGAGTCAAGTGGTGTATGTTAATCCTTCCAACAGACCAAGGAGGTTTTAGGATTACCTGATTTGAAAGGATATTTTAGAGCTACACATTTAAGGCTCTTGTACATAATACAAACAAAAAGCTGCAGTTCAAAGTGGAAAAGGATAATGAAGTGGGGGGGGGGTGTAATTCAAGAAATAAGGAAATGGTGGGATTTTGGATGAAGATGTATAAGGAGAATGCCAACAGTCATGCAGAATATTATTTTTATAAAGTAGCAGAAAGTAAATTAAGAAGTAAGTAGACATGGGAATGGAAAGCAGCAATTCTGCTGAAAGAGATGACTCCAGTAGGGGTACAGAGAATAGACAAGAGGGGGCTGGAATTTACTGGGTGAAGCTGACAAAGGAACCAAAGTATTGGGAACAAATAATTAGAGAAGGATAGGTAATAGAATGGGAAGGGGCCAATACATTTGGATTGCAGGCTAGTGATTGCCTTCTGTGTCTGAGATTGATGTCAGTGTGTAGACAAAGAGAATAGGATAGGGGAATACCAAATGAAAAACCTGCACTGGTTGAGTTTTTGATTAAATGTAGAACAGAAGCTGCTGTTAGAGAGAGAAATTAGTAGAGCCATAAATTATTGCACGATAACTATAGGAATCATTCAGAAGTCAGGAAAGATTGGGAAGAGTGATTATATATGCAGTATACAAAGCAATAATGGGAGGACATATGTATGGCTCCCAAATATGCAACAAAGTCTAGAATATTTAGGATTTTGACCTAGAAGTGTTTTGCATAGATACTTTTGTACCCCAAACAGACTCAAAAGAATTTTTCATTATCACAGATGTTGGAGGTGTGATGGGAAAGAAAGAGGTAATGGGGAATATATGATGTGAAGTTGTTCTATCTTGCCGTTCATTCTTGCTGATGGTTTCGGAGTCGATCCTGAGCTCCGACTCGGCCAACTGCAAAAGTTCGAGGTCTTCAACCAGCTGGAGGCCAAATCCCTGTCCCATGATGCATCTTGTGTTTTCCTTCGATCTTGTTTGCCGCTGCAACTAGATCAGGCGTTCACCAGCTCTGGCCAGTGAAAAATAACAGTTCTTATTCACTTTGTTGGAAAGTTTCCTTGAAATTTTATAAGTAGATAAGTGTATCTTATACGTTTCCTTTTTATAGTATTTCAGGCATTTTTTAGTGTGCTGTTGACAGTTTTTTCATAGTTTATCATTGTGGCCGTGTTTTAGGCCTTAGTTATCTGTCTAACCCATAGACTCTTTATTCTAGTAGCTTTCTTGTAAGGTAGTAGTTATAAAGCTTCTGTAGCATATGTGTGTGTGTGATTTTTAGAGCCCGTTTAATTTAGAGGGCAAGTACTTGTTTGTGGTTTAATAATACTGTGGCTGTTTTTTTGTTGTTTAGGCCTTGTTATATTGCCTTTCTAATAAGTAGTTTCATTGCTAGTGTTACCTTTAGTCTAGTTAATCTAATTAGACTTTTTTACTGTTTGTGTATTGGAAACAGCCCATTTATATTAGAGGGCTGAGGAAAAGAAAATATATCCAAACAAGCCAAAAGTCGCCCAGTAAGAAATAAAATATTAGGAGAACCACGAACAAGCCAGGCATCCACCAAAGCTGATAGCTGATTTTCCAAAACTTGTAATGCAAAAATACAGGATAAGCGCTTTCACACATAATGTGCTTCATTAGATTCACAAACTGAAATAAGTAAAAGCCATTAAATAAGAAAACCATATAGCAGGTGGCCAATCAACAAAATTACCCAATTACTGATGTATACTATGTTTAAGAATTGTTTTTAAAGGAACAGATGCATTGATGCCAGGCAGCTTATCTGCCTGTAGTTTAACAATCCATTTAGTGTCGGCAGTTTCAAGTTTATTAAAATCACCACCCCTTTTATTAATGTGTACAAGTTGTAACACTATAAAATTAAAACTATGTCCAGGAGATATGGATATCCGCTTAGCCAGGGCATTAAGCAAATTCCTACGTCTAATATCACCTAGATGCTGAAGAATTTGTTCTTTAAGCATTCTGTTTTCCTCACATAAAATGAGGTACAATTTCTACATCTAGTAAGATAAATCAAACCATGAGAGCTACAATCGGCATAAAATATTTTTTTAAATAAAAAATCACTAATAGGATGCTGAAATTCAACCTTAGTTGAAATGTAGCAGCAGGCTTTACATACCCTGCAAGGATAATTACCATTGCGTTCAGAGCCTAATGGGGGTTTAAAAGTAGACTTATAACAAAGTTGTCGCTTAAGAGACAAGTTATTCTTAAAAGTATAACTAGGTTTATCACCCACAATGGTCTTGATTTTATCATCAGAAAGTAATATTGGCCAAAGCATATTAACTGCATTACAGACTTGCTGCACATTATTCCTATATGTCAAAGATAATCTAACTTTATCAATTATGTTTTTAACACTAGATTTCCTAGATACATATGAACAATTAAAAAGTGGTTTGCCCTTATCAAGCCTCAGAGAAACAACCTCACTACAAGTAGTACTTAAATCCTGTTGCTTATATCCTGTGACCAGAAAATCATTACTTAAACTGGACATAGCTTCAGAACATTCAGTATCATTATTGTGCAAATGGGACATTCTAAGGTAGACTTTTGGTGATATTAAAAATATGCCTAGGGTGCATGCTATTAAAATGCAAAAAAAGTGTTTTTTTCTGCAAGGTTTTCTATATATGTAGAGTTAGATATAAGATTGTTAATGTTCCAACTTCTGCTACCAGGAAGTTATATCTTAGTAAATGGAAGTTTTTCACTAAACTTTTCAATGAAGGGGCAGCAGCAGCAACCATTAGAGTTTAATTGGCAGTAATTTCTAACTTTCATCTTGGTGACCTAGGGTCTAATATGTCACACAGACTCTCCAAAGCCTTTACTCAAGGGTACTGTTCATTTGAGACCACCCATCAAAGCTTCAGCTATGCCATGGAATCTAAATTTTGTTCTTTCCTAAATAATCCTACCCCCTTTCGAACCAACTCCATCTTGTGACTTGAAATATCCAACATGGAAAACCATATTTTTAATAGCTATTACTTCTGCTTGGAGGGTTTCAGAGTTACAGACCTTGTTCATTAAAATCCCCTTATTTGATTTTTCATAATGACAGAGTCTCACTCGGAACGAATCCATAATTTTTACCTAAAGGTTGCTCAGAGACAAATCTCAGCCAATCTATTGAATTGCTTGTATTTTTCCTTAACTAAACTAATAAGATGGAACATATGCTGCACAAGCTTGATGTTCACAGACAACTTCGATTCTATTTAGACAGGACCAAACATTTCAGGAAAACAGATCAGATCTTTGTCTCCTTTTCAGAATCTAAAAAAAGTGCTCCAGTGGTGAAAACCACTTTATCAAAATGGTTAGCAGATTGTATTTCCTTCACTTGCAGTTCAGTGAATACACCATTACAACAGAAGATAAAGGCCCACTCTACTAGAGCTGTATCTACTTCATCAGCCTTTACGGCTAAATTACCATTAGATATAATTTGTGCAGCAGCTACTTGGTCAAGGCCTCATACCTTCATCAATCGTTACAAAGTAGACAAGGCCTCCAGGGACAGGGCTTCCTTTGGTTCCACTGTCTTGAAGAACATTCTCCCGTGAGCCACCCGAGAAAGATGGTGCTTGGGACGCTATCCATCAATAAGAATTAACGGCGAGATCGAACAACTTCACATAAAAAATTTATGTACTCACCCCAACGTTCCATGTGAGTTGTTCATCTCGCCTTCATTCTTACGTCCCACCCTCCAACCCTCATCCAGGCTTCTTGAGGACAGAGAATTCAATTATGTCATGTTTTTATTGTCTCTTATCCAGTTTCTAATCTTAGTGTATTAATAGTGGTATGTAGTTTGTTGGCAGCAAACAAGATGTGAGGGAAGCACAAGGTGCATCATGGGATTGGGAGTTGGCCTCGAGCTGGTTGAAGACCTCGAGCTTTTGCAGTTGGCCGAGTCAGAGCCGGGGATTGGCTCTGTACCCATCAGTAAGAATGAAGGCGAGATGAACAACTGGTATGGAACATTATGGCGAGTACATAACTTCTGTTTTTGGGATTATAATGAATTGATAGACTTCAAAAATTCCATACACAGTACTGTGTCAGGAATATTTTGTGAGCAAATGATTGCAACTAAGAAATTATTTTTTAGAGCTGGGTTACAGGATCTGAATTGCCAAGACATAGTAAAGCCTTTTTAAGTTTAATTCTGGTGCCTGCCAAAAAAAACAATTACTAGAAAATGGAAATCAAAATCTAAACCAGCTATACTTGAAGTAGTGAATATTGTAACAGAGGTAAAAGAACAGGAGGTGTGGTGTTTAGGAAAGGGTAGGAGTAAATTTGCATAGAAAAATGGAAATTGTGGGATCAGTAGATGCAGAAAAATGTTTTGGAGGAGTAGTGCGATTTAAGAGAAGGCAGGAATTGTACAGTTTGTGTAATGTTGCCTAGATTATGGGATATGTAGCAAATTATGTGATGTATAATGTTTGTAAATGTGAACTTGTTAATATGGTTTGATTACTTTTATATAAATGCAAGTTTGCCTATGTCACAAGTGATGATTCAGTAAAGGTGTTTTAAAAAAAGTTACTCTTCAAACACCCATATTATAATGTATTTAGAAGATTGGAGGACAAAAGAAAAACTATGTAGACAGTCAAACATGTTTCACCTTCTAGAGAATGTTCTTCACAGTATTCTCTATTGCACTCCTTATATGTGGAATATTCTGCCATCTGGTAGCCTGAAGGTTAGGTTGATTTCCAAACTCTATTGCACTCCTTATATGTGGAATATTCTGCCATCTGGTAGCCTGAAGGTTAGGTTGATTTCCAAAGTTGTACCTTTCTCCAGTAGCTTTTGCCATCTCCTTCCCCTTTAGGATGCAAGGACATTGGTGGTATAAGAAGATTGTTAACCAACTCCATCTACAGATATTTTTTGTTGTGGAAGTACTACAGTTATGTGAAGCTTGACCATTATCAGTCCATCAGTTGGCCTGCTTTCAGAGAAAAAATAAGTACCCTGCAGCAGAATTTCTTTTGCCTTTATTGTAGCTGTGTTTACAGTTTTTTTCCCCAGTGTCTAATAGTGATTCTGATTTTGAAGTGGTTATAAAGAAAGTAGCAGTATTGATTGTGCCTTTTCTGCCTTGCCCAGAGCATGATGTGGACATGTGTCTAAATTATACTAGGTCCTCCCCAAAACAATCAGGAGAAGAGAGAGTTGTCTCCCCACATTCACAACTCAAAAGAGGGGTTATTTATTGTGCCTTTCTGCCAAGGTAGCTTTAGTCAAGACCCATGTGTGCCTCCTTTCAAAGCACAAAGCATTATGAAATGTGACATGATGAGAAGCTATGGGAAACGGATAACATCAGATGTTCTTCATAGTCATTGTTACATTATTGATTCCTAGGTTTTTCTGCCATGCAGAAGCCCCACCAATGGCCCTTTTTGCCAGAGTCTTTACATCATCCCTAGCCGACAGACATTCAATGGCTGACGCCAGGACATCCGGGTATAAAAGGCGCATCCATTGGTGCCATCTTCACTTCTTTCTAGCTGCAGTCCAGTGTACTACTGTGTTTTATCTAATGCTTTTAGTCAGATCTGGATCTAGCACTTGGAGAACTAGGCAGTCACCTAGGGCTTACTGGCTTGGGGGCCAACTGGCTGGGGGGCTGCCACAAAAAGCTACATTTCTTATTTAAGAACACACTCAGATTGCATCTTTAGTAGCTTGTATACATGCATCTTTAGTACAGTACATGGACATTTAAACTGAAATTTAGCACACAAAATGAGCATGGATTTGAATTCTGGACGAACACGGAAGAATTGTTCATGAAATACTAGGTTGGTTTGTGTGCGTGTGTGAAATGCCCTGGATAAGGATGGCAGGTTGGTTAACTCATTCATGCTCAAACCCTGTACCTTCAGTATAGCACCCTAGAGGCTGAATCCTCTACACCAACTGCCAAACTGTCATCAACAAGTGCATTTCAAGGACTATTGAGTTTCAGTGCATTTTCGAAGACTAGAATTTTTCTCTGCATTTTCTAGAAATGTTGAGTTTCAAGGGAAGAGAGGTTCACTGTTACTCATGCCAAGTCTTTTTTCAGTGTGTAACTGTTTTGTTTAGCAAATGGCCATCATCAGTATTTGTACTATAAATTTTAAAAGCAGTGTTAGTAGCACAACAGGTAGCATACTTGCCTTTGGAGCAGAAGTCTGTAGGTTCTACACCCACACCAACTACATGGTGTGCTGATATTGCAGTGCCTCCTTTAAGGGGGTGGTGAGGTACTGCACTCTTGAGTGTGTCCTCCTTTGGAAGAGATGCCTAGTAACTGTGAACCTGTTGTCGGTTTGACAGCCATTCCCTATTGTAGTATTACTAGCTTACCAATTTTTTTAAATGTACCATGGGTAATTCATTTTTCAAGGGCACCAGGCACTGAATTTGTACTTGAAATGTAAAGTTATTTGCCAGCAGCAACTTCATTATTTATAGATCTCTTTAATGTGGAGTAATTCAGGTGACTTATTTCTGCAGAGATTGTATATATTGACGGGTGGATTGTAATGGCAGACGTTTTAGTGGCCTTTTGTGGTTGAAGTGTTCTGTAATGGGTGGTTTTGCCCTTATTTGTTCATACATTTTGTTTCATTGCTTATTGGAAAAATATTCGAACCTATAAATTAATAACACACACTAACAAGTGGGGGTATATTATACAAGGTGTGTAATTTAATACAATCAGGATGGTACATCACAGAACATGTGCATGTATGCATGGTCCAAAAAATGTGTACATGGGGACTACGGTTTAAAACGGCCCAAAGGTAAACTTAATCCACCACTGGCCAGATGCATTTTCTTTGAATTTGGGTTTCAATGTCGTTTCAGTGAATGTGAGTTTCAAAGGCAGAGAAGCTAACTGTTCATGCCAAGTCTTTTTTAATTGAGACTGTATTGTTTTATTTGGCAAATGGGTATCATTGTTTGTGCTATAAAATTTGAAATAAAAACTTTTAATATCTCTAATTATTGTAGAAGTAAAAATATAATAGCATGCACACTGACCGGTATGAACAGTATTTGTAGTAAGAGGGGAAAAGAATCCAAGTAATGGGACACTGGAATGGCTGGTGGGGGGGGGGGGTGTTGCTTTGGGTGGGTGGGGGGTGTGATGACCCTCCATCTCTGAGCCAGTAATCAAGGAGCCTCAATCCTCACCATTAGCAGTTCAGTGGGAGGATAACAGGTGCACACACAGTATCTCCAGATGCAGCTGTCTGCATCAAGTTCAGTGAAGTACAATTTCCCTTAAGAGCACACTGGGAACACAATCAGTCCGGGACTGGTTTCTCCCTCTCTCTCCAGATCCCCAGTAAAACTCCCCACTGGTACAGCTATAGAGTTGTGATCTCAGCTGAGTGTCCAAGCCAAGATCTCTAGTACCCTTTCTGTTCAACCAGTGCTTTGTGTCCTTACCCAAGTAGCTGACACCCACACTCTGAGGTTTGATTTACATACATACACACACACACACACACATTGGCAGAGGTTTACTAGCTATGCCCCCTACTACCCAGACTATAAGGTAGTTATGACTGAAACCAGACTTCTGCCAGCTTACCTTAAGGCTCTTCCAAGGGTACCCAATATACTGAGTGAAATTAATATTAATACAAGTGGTAGTTTGACCAAGAGCAAGGTGTGATGGTCCTGCACTGGCCCAATAATCAGGGAGCCTCTGTCTTCACCACTGGCAACAGTAAGGGATGTACACAATGGGAGGATGACAAGTACACATATTAAAGTGCAATTTCCCGTAAGAGCACACAGAGATCACAGTTAGTCTGGGGCTGGTTTCTCCCTCTCTCTCCAGATCCCCAGTAAGACTCCCCACTAGCACAGCTATGGGGCTGAGATCTCAGCCAAGTGGTTAAGACAAAGCCTCCAGCACCCTCTTTATCCAACCAGTACTTCATGCCCTGCCCAAGTAGCTGACAGACACACACACACTTTGGGATTTGATTTATATATACACACACACACGCACACACACACGCACACCTGGGAAAGGCTGGCACAGGTTTACTATGCCCCCTTCTGCCCATACTGTAAGGTAGTTATCGCTGCCACCAACCACCTCTTTATCAGCTACTCTAAGGCCCTTACCAAAGGGTCTCCAAACTTACTGTGTAATGTTATTAATAATCCAAATGGTAGTCTGACCAAGAGCAAGGCTGTCTAGGAGTGGTTTGTACAGTGTCACCAAATAAATATGCAAGTACTCTAGGAGCTTAAATATGTCTCACAAATATGAGTCAGAAAGACAGGTTTAAATATATTTAATAATAAGTAATAAAAGAACAAGACAATACTCAGAAAACAGACACAGTTACTTCAGAGTTCAGGATCACAGGAAATATTTTAAAACAACATTGCAGGACAGTCTCAAATAAATGCAGAAAACATCTAAACTAATCTTTACTATATTCCTGTCTATATCTAAAAGATATATAATACCCTAAATAACTTGCTTACAGAGCAAGGCAAATGCGGATGATGGTGATGAGTGGATGTTCTTGCTAAGTCCAAGACACAATGCAAAGTCTCTCTCTGAGAGCGTTCTTAAATTAATATCAAACATTACTGCTGGGTCAGCTTGGATGACATTACCATTTGTCACCTGCCTTCGGTTCCCAGGCTAACAGAAACTAACATATCTGTATTAAAAATACATATCTCTTAGATGTTTTCGGAGAACTGGAAGCCGTAAAACAATTAAACGATTTTACATTTTAGACATAGTAATTGCGTCTCTCCAAGACTGTAGAAACGCCTGTAGCTCTAGACATTGTGTCTGCTTCACTGAAACTGAGAGATAACACAATCGTAAAACACTTTAATTTCAGCTTATTTTCTTGAAGTTTTATAAGTTACCTCTGTATGTTCCAGATTCTGCTATTAAAACGTGCATCTGCACAGGTATATAATTTATATACATTTCTGTTCTTTTCCAGGAGGGCACACTGTGGACACATCCTTGAAGCTTAGTACTGTACAAACCCTGTTCAACACACACTTCTACACCAGTACTTTAATATACAGATAGCATTATAGTTAGTTATTTTACATTTGTAAGATAAGCATATGAATCATATTAATGTTCACAAATGACGTATGATTATTTGCAAAATTCCAGATAGCTGGGCTGGCAGTGTCACAGAAGGCTATTAACAGTGGCGCACACAGTGTTACCGAATAAATATGCAAGTACTCTCACAACTTAAATATCTATGCAAAGATCAGCCACAATGAAATGTTTAAATATATTTAATAATAAGTATATATTCACAGTGAAATCAGAGTTCAAATCACAGGAAATATTTAAAATAACACTGAAGGACAGACTCAGACAAGTAAAGAAAAAGAATATCTAAACTAAGCTTCACTATATTACTGACTGAATGTAAGAGAATCACTATTCCCTACTTACTAGAGCAAGGCAGATGATGTGATGAGTTGTCCTTGTTGTCAGGCCCAAGACAGAATACAGAATGTTCTGTCTCACTAAGAGACTTCTCAAAATAATATGTAACGTATTACTTCTGGGATAACTTGCAGAATGGCATCACTTCTGGTCATCTGACTTCCAGTTCCCATGCAAATCCCCATTGCTGGAAGCTGACAGGATTTAGCACCTACCTGTAAAAATATACACACAAGGGCTTTTGCTGATATCTGTGGCAAGTGCTGGAAGTCATAAAAAAATTTCATACCTCCACGCTTCCAGAGTAGTAATTAGTTCACCCCAAAGACTATGCAAAAAGCTTCCTGGTACATTATCTGGCTGCATTGAAATGTGTGTGATAGCATTTTTATGGCTTAGCCCATAAAGTGATTTAATTTCAGGTATATCTTATATATACCTTTTCAACACAAACATTTGCACAAATCAGTTTGATATACACACGACATGTAATTCTAATACATTTGTAACACAAGCATCTTGTAGAAACCAGTTTGATATTCACAAATGACATGCAATTATTTACAAAATTCCAGCTAGCTGTGCTGGCAGTACCTCTTATTACAGGGGGGCTGATCCATTACCCTGCCTAGGGCCTCACTTGACCATGATCCAGCTGTCTTTGCAGTCCATTTTGTGATTTTGTTTTTCAGTTTTTCCTATAACCTGCTTTCAGATAAGTACCCTGTTATGGGTAAATTCTGCTAACCACTGTCTGATAAAAGACAGTAACTGTTTTAAGTGTGGAAAGAGAATCCCATATAAAGAATTCTGTTTGTTTTGTTTGAGGTCTCAGCGTGACATTTCTAGTTGTCAGGAGTGTGCTAGGTTTTTCTCAAAAGCCCTTAAGCATAGAACCAAAGTCCTTGCAGCCCACATGAAATTCTTGGATCCAGCTGCATCCGCTTCTTCACAAACCTTGGCTTCCACCGATGCTCTTCATGTTTCACTGTTGCAGTCATCACCTGTGGGTTATCCCTGCTGTGGTAGCCCTCGGCCAGCGTCAGTGTTTTTCTATGTTGGCTGCTGTCACTTGTTGCCTGACGTCAGGTTGTCAGTGCTATAAAGGAAAGCAGCAGACGCCATTACACCAGTCTTTCTTGCCGTGAAGCCTGTAGCAGAAGCAGTTCGCAAGTGTGCCGTTCGGTCACTACCAGAGTTTGAATTGCAGCTGAAAACATCTAAAGTTAAGTACCCCATTAAGAATCCTTTTTTCTTTCACTAACCGATGTCTGAAAAAGTTAATTGTCTCGACTGTGGAAAGCAAATAACACACAGAGACTTCCATTAATACTGCATCAGTTGTTTAGGCCCAGACAACGATGTCCCCCGTTGCCGGTTCTATGCCCTCTTTAACATGAGAACCATTTGTCGTAGAGCTCTTATTGTAGCTAGGTATTTTTGTCTTCCGTCTTCACATTCCGAAAAAATGTAAGGATAAAGATAGAGACAGACCACACAAGGCTAAGCCTTCCAACGACTCTACTGCTAAGCAGGTCATTAGTTCTTTGGAATTCAGTGAGGCACCTTCACAGCCCCTGATGCCCGATTAGATACCTTTGCAGGTCTCTACTGAAACCCTTTTGGAGTCAGGTATGCCACAGAAATCATCTTAGTCTTTCCAGCCTTTGCTTGTCTCTGCCTTGGTTGGGTCTGGAGCTGCGACGCAGGCACCGGCTTCCGAGGAGGTTTTTCGCATTAACGAATCTAGACAAAAAAATGACATCTTCTCTGACTACCGTTTCTCTCAGACTGATGGATACTCTTAGGCCTAGAGGCAAGGCCATTCCTAGGAAAACTACCTCTGGCCACCATTTTACTCCTGCTCCACCACCCCAAGCTCAAATGCTTAAAATGGCGGAGGATCTTATCTCCCTTATCAGGGGTAGTCAGGCCACACCTTCTAAAAGGAAAAGAGACCTTTCTCCTGAAATACTGACAGAACAGGATTCTGATTATTCAGATTTTGAAGAGGAACAACAGTCTCTGACTGCTTATGAGGATTCAGATGCAGAGGTAGCCATTTCACCAGAAATTCTTTTCTTTGAGGAAACCTTCACTGGGGTTCCCAGGATTTCCCTCAGTCTAAGAAAAGACTACGAGAGTTTCTAGACCTACCCCAGCACAAACTCTTGGCCATCCCGCCAATCTTAGAGGTGGTTGATGATGTCTTCCATGAATCCAGGTTAACTCCTGACGCCCTCCCACCTGCTCCCAGAAAACATGACTGTATTAGAGTACCGGATTTTCACAAATACCTGTACAGAAATCCTGCTGCAGACCCAGAGAGCATTACACTGGGACCAAAAGGAGCTAAGGCTAGTTCTGCAAAGAAACCTTTTCCTTCTGACAAGGACTCCATTGCTCTGGACAGATGGGGTAAAAAAGTATACACCTCTGCAACCTTAGCTATCGGAGCACTCAACTGTCAGTTTCACATGTTAAAATAACAACACACTTTGGAACTATTAAAACAAAAGATTTCAACCTTTTCTGCACTCTATTTGTCAAGTGACTAAACACTCATTACACTGTGGATATGATGCCCTAGAAGCGTCAAGCAGGGCAGCAGTGTCAGGATCTGTCATTAGGGGACATGCATGATTGAAGGAACAACCTCTCCCTGATTATGTCAAATCTAAATTACTTGATGCACCCTTGGATAAGGATCACTTGTTTGGAGTAAAAGCAGAAGAGGTGCTTAAAAAGATGGAAGACAAAGCAAAATCTATGCAAACAGTAAAAGATTTCCTTCCGGTACAACCTCCTAGGTTCAGCAGGAATTTTCCCTCAAAACACTGGTCCTTTCTTGCACCTAGCAGACAGGGGCAAGTTAAGCCCCGCAGGGACAGACCACCCTAACTCTTATCCCAGTGACAGCAAACAGTGGACCACTTTCACTGCAAAGGCAGGGACTTCTAAGCCATCCCTCTATGGGAAAAACTCTCAGTGACTACCTCTCCCCCCTGCCCTCTTTTCACTCACCAAAACCTAGGAGGAAGGCTCTCCCTCTGCAAACAAAATTTGCTTTCTGTAACAAAGGACCAATGGGTCTTAAAGATAATTTTTCAGGGATACAAATTCTCCTTCAACAAACTCCCAATTCCAAGAGGGTACCCAGACTTGGCTCCAAATCAGTGGGCAGAGGCATTGAAACAAGTCCAAACTGTCATATCCCAAGGGGCAGTAGAACCTGTCCCCTCAGGTCAAACAGGCAAAGGCTTTTATTCCAGACTTTTCCTTGTTCCCAGAAAAGAAGGCACTTGGCGGCCCATCCTGGATCTATCCATTCTGAACACCTTCCTGGTGGTCCCCAAATTCAAAATGCTAACTTTGCAGCAGCTGGCATCGGCTGCATGTTTTATACCCCTGACGACCTGACGTCATGGAAGAAGGGACAGCAACTGACACAGGACCCAAGACTTTGTTAATCAGACTGACTGAGGGCAACCTGCAAGCATATTACCCAAATGTAATGATTGCAACAGTGAATACACTCGAACATCTACATTTATGGTAAGTGTACACAGCTGTACTTTCTCCCTCCTGTTGGCCCTCAGGAAAGGGAGATGTATTCTTCTGCAGGTGATAGAGTTACTCACTTAGCAAAAGGAATTTGTCATTCAACCACATCTTAGTACAATCAAACAGCATGGAGTAACTCCAAAAATGCATACTGCTGTACTGGAATGGTATCTGTCCTGAGAGAGCCAAGAAAACCAACTACCAGAAAAATCGTACTTAGCCAAATCTAAAAGGTTTTCTGCTTGTCATGCAGGCATCATTCTAGAGTTGGAATATCTTTTCAGGATAATTTGACCAGGGTCTTTCTTAGTCCACTATTAAGCTGCATGCCTTGGCCATCTCTGCCTGCTGTCCCTACTCCCCCCACGTCAGACAGTTTCTAAAAGTGGGTTATACACAAAAGACCTCCTACGAAAATCCTTGTCTCTTTTTGGTACTTGAACTGTGTGTTAGAAAAACTTACTTTGCCTCCTTTGAGCCAGCACTTCCCTCCTTTAAAGATGTTCCACTTGGAAGACCACCCTACTAATAGCAATTAACTCAGATAGATGGGCCTCAGAACTAAAAGTCCTGATGTGTGAGAAACCATTCATGGTTTTTCACTGGGACAGCATTACCTTCAGAATTAGCCCCTCCTTTATGCCCAGGGTAGTATCAGAACACTCCTTGAATCAAGTTATTCACCTGCCAGTGTTTTTTCCTAACCTGCAAAGTAAAGCTGAACAAATCCTACATTCCCTTTATGTGCACTGGCAGATCAGGTTTCTCAATGCAGAAGGTAAAAAAGGTGGATCCATCTCCAAACACACTGTTTCAAAATGGATAGCCAATTGTAATACCTTCTGTTATGCTAATCATGGAAAGTCATTACCAGTTTATCATGGCTTACTCCACAAGACAAAGGGCAGTCACCACTGCTTTCCCAAAAGGGCCCCCTACTAAGGCTATCTTGGAGATACATGGCTACGTGGAAATCTGTCCATGCCTTTACAAAATGTTACAATTTAGAAAATGCATCCAGGGCTAGGACAGATTTTGCCACTACTATCCTGCAGAACCTGATGTCCCAGGGACCATCAGACAGTCTACCTCTCAACCTGTAGCCTTGAGAGTCATCCCAAGAATCAGTACTGCAACACTGACTATGAAGAACATAGCACATTTGTGTTACACTTACCTTGATGGTAGATGTTTGAGTAGATCAATGTTGCAGTACAAACTCCCACATTCCTACCCCTCTGTCTGCTGTACTGTCCCCCATGCCTTAGTGTATGGCACGGTATTCTTTATCCCTCACCCCCCTGTCTTACTACCTCTAGTCCATGCTTAGAACTTTCTCTTATCTCTCTCAAATTTTAACATCTGGAAGAGTCATGTTGTCCTCCGGCATCACTGTTCCAGCCTAGAAAGACCTGAAGATGACACAGACCCTGACATTCAGATGTCTGTCTCAGATGTTCGTCTGCTAGGGGTAATGTATAGACTGTGCGAGTCAGGCAGGTCATGGGCTTCTGCATGGCAGGAAGATGCAAGAATGTGTATTGCACCATTGATCTACTGAAACATCTACCATTATGGTCTACTGAAACATCTACTATTATGGTAAGTTTAACATAAATGTACTTTTCTCTAGGTCTCTTGACACTGAACTCAGTGAGGCACTTATACAGCTTCAGCTTTGGAAATGTTTTTAGCTGAGGCCTCTGGCACTCCATTTTTGCAATCCACCCCAGTTTTGTGTGATGACATGTCCTCCTGTACTAAAGGCATCAAGACATCAGCCAGCTCTGAGGTCTTTCTGAGGGCCCCATCTCCTGGCATTCAGCTGGTTATAAGGGATGGCATGATGGCAGTATTTCCTCAATATTTGCTTGCTAATAGATTGTCAGAGACCATATGGAGATCTTCGTCACTTGCTCATGAACCAGAAGCCCCAGAGAAATTGAAACCTAAACCACAGTCTGATTGCCCAGCCTGTGTCATGCAGTACTGTGGCCCCACCAACTTCCCATGATTCTTCACAACAGTTGTTCCTTAAGTATAAACACCCAGCACTGGAAATTCCTGAAGTGTCATGGGCCTTTCCTAAAAGAAGGCTTTTGGAATTTCCTTTTCGTAAAGGATTCTGATATCTCAGACTCTGAGGCAGATAACCTGACCCATATTGGCTAGTTTCTTTCTGCTCCTGTCTAGTCCAGCCCTGAGGACAGCCTAACCTCTGCTTGAGCTCTAGAGGATTTCCCCTTTGGGAGACATCCATCACAAGATGAGAGAAGAGTCTCTGTAGGAGGCCGGAGAATACTATCAGATGCAGGGCCTTTATGAGCCTGCGTAAGCCTAGAGCATTAACAATTCTTGTAGTTATTGACATCCTCTGGGATGCTTTTACCAGTGCTTTTTTGGAGGCAAATGTTCTTCGCCCTGCTCTTGGGAATCCTGACTAGTTCTGCCAGTGCTTATATAAAAACCCTTTGGCTGATCCAGCTGTGGTGCTCCTGTAATCCATCACGGGATCCTCTTCATCTCTATCCAGCGACTCTGCTTCCCAGTACAAGGAGAATAGGATTCTCAACCAATTGGGGGCATAAACATTTTCTTTCCTAGCTTTCTAAGTCTTAAACTGTTCAATCTGTATGCTCAGTTACAAGCATATTCTGCTGGAGATCATAAAGTCTAAGACGGGGGGATAACTAGCAAGGATCTGAGGCAAGAGATTCTTTAATTATGTAACCTCTCAGTCCAGGTTACCAGGCATACCAAGAAATGTTGCTGTGATGCAGTGTATACATCTTGCAAGGTAGCAGAAAACAGGGTCCGTTATTATGAGATATACGTAGCTAAGGACACTGCTCCTGCCAAACCACATGAAGGTAGGGCTACTTAATGTACCATTGGATAAGGGTCTCCTCATCGTACTTCCTGGTGAATGTATCTTTAACAGAGTGGAGGAAAAATTGTTCTCTGCAGTCAGTCAAATAACTTTTTCACTTGTGGGCACTTATGCTCAATAGAAAGTACCCAACAATGACATGACTTCTGTACATAAACAAGGGTAAGGTAAGTCTGGTAAGGGCCAGATTCTGGAAAGAATGGCAAGCAAAATCTAAACAGAAGCCTTAGGCCTGAAATACCACAGGGAACAGTCATGGCACTCTGGCTGCTCTCTCCCTCTTGATTAAAAACCCATCTCAAAGCCTGGACCTTATCCTTGCTTTATCCCAGTCGAAGATAGGAGGATCAGTGGGTCAATAAATCCTCAAACAGGCATAAAAGTTACAATTTTATAGCAGACCAAAACTAGTGTGGGGGAGGTATCCATCAGTTCTAGATCAAGTGAACTTGATTCCTCTGCTGTTGAGAGCTCCTGGAACAAGAAGCAATAGAGTATCCAAAACAGAAAGTGCAGGCTTTTATTCAGGCTTTTTTAATGACCAGGAAACAACGTACATATGGATCTATTTTGGACCTGTCGAGTAAAAAAAATATATTTATCCAAAAATTCAATATGTTAACTTTCCTAGCCCTCCTACCTCTAGTCTCCTAATGCTTTGGTCCTGAAGGATGCCCGTCATTATATCCTCATAGCTAGGGACCACAGAACTTTCCTAAGAGTCAAATCAGGGGAGACACTTTCTGATTCACTCCCTTGGTCTTTGGCTGGAGTACTGTATCAGAATCTTTGTAGAATGCCTGATGTCAGTTATAGCCTTTTGCAGAACAAAGGAAATCCACATTTAACCATACCTGAATGATTGCAGTGATTGCCTGATATAAGTAGACTCCATAGAGTGGGTTCAGAAGGCCTTGAATTGCATGCTTACATGCTGCCAAAAACTATGGCTCATGGCCAGCCTTGCCAACTCAAATTTAACCTCAGCAAAGAGAGTTATCTTTTTGTGTGTGTTTGTGGGGGGAACGGGTTGACACAGCGTGACAGAAGCCATTCCTTTGAGTGAACGAGATGCCCTCTCTGTCTGTCTGTTCCAGAGTCTCCTAGAGAAGGAATAAGGAGGTTCCGCAGGGCTGTGAGTTATGAGATCATGAATCCTGAAAGTCCCTCCATTTAGACTACACATGAGGAGTGGTTCCTCTGATGCAGATGATGTCAGTGCTCTGTCCTTAGAAATCTTCACCCTATCCTACTTTGCATGAGGAAAGAGCTGTCATAGTGGAAAACTTGGCGGTACTCTTCAGGCTAGCAGAACCTACACAGATGTTTACTACAAACTTTTCAGACTTAGCCTTGGGAGCCCATGTGGGACATTTGAAGGTCCAGGACACATGGGACTATGCCATAAGAAAGAAGTGAACAAATGTGGAAGAGAATGGAGGGTAGTGTTCTTAGAATTAAGAGCAGGACATGTAATTCTGTTGCATGTAGACTAAGGACTAAGCTTATCAGTACTTGCTTTTTAATCATAATTTCCTAATCTTTGGGTGAGTGTGTTTTCGTTCACATTTTATAATGAAGAATTTATTCCCTCTGTCTCCTTGAAATATGAAGTCACCGTTAGGTTTTCATGAAACCACACACCAGTATGTTAATAGTTCTGACAGACATTTCTTTGAATATTATCCTTGTTGAAGCAGATTTTATTCATGTTGTAATGTTCATGGTGATCCTTCCGGATAGTCTGCTAAGACATTTTGCTGCTCCTGCAGAAAGAGGAGACAGAAGCAAAACACTTTTAAGTAATATTTTTCCCTTTTAGCCTGTTAAGGTAAACCATAAACAAGGGGAAAGAGCAGTGCTAGCAGAATACACAGCTTGCATGCATACTTTGCTAGCATTGCTGTTGGTTGGTGGTTTGACAGCTTTACACAGCAAAAGTTCAAATGTGCTGTTCTGTGCTGAATTCCCATAGCAGGGAAGGGGTTGGGTTCCATCTTGAAAGCTCTGCAAGCACTAAATGCCAGGAAGAACTAGAAAATTAGAGTGCTCAGCACAGTGGTGTGGGATGGTGTTGCCCTAAAATTCTTAAATGACAGAGTGCAGAACCTGGGAAAGCCTATAATATTTTATTAAAGCCACAAGAAGAGAGTAAGAATCTGAAAAATGGAAAAGGCTGAAGTGATTCCCTTTTTGATGTACAGCAAGAAAAAATGAGAAATAGACTTGTTTTGTATTTAATTATAAAGAAGACGTACTGCATTCTCTGTAAGAAGGTCATACAAGACAAACTTCTTTTTTTTTGACTGGATAAGTGTGTGATCAGACCCAGAAGGACATTGTAGAACCTGCCTATGAAGACTAACTTTGCATTTGACAGTACCACACAGTAGGCTACAGACCATTTGAAAGGCTTGTACAGTGTGTTATTGCAAAATTATGGGTGAGGTGTTAGGAAAAAACAGGATATGGAGCATAATGATGTCCAGTCAAATGATAGGATGGTTACCAACAAGTTACCACAGGTGTCTGTCCTGTGACAAATCATTTTCAAAGTTTGTGTAAATGACATTGAAGGAAACTTGGAAAGAAAAGTTTGAAATTTTGCTGCTGACACAACATTTTGCAATAATGTTAATAAACAAGAAACAGCAGAAATGGAGTCCATTGTAAATAATCGTGTCATTTAATCAACATTTGATTGTTTGATCCTGTGATATCTAAAACCTGGGAGGTCAGCAGGAACACTCTGCACCCACTGATATGATGGTAAGCCTCTGTCTACTGGAATTGTATACCAACTCCAAAGTTGCAAAAACTTATAACAGGGGTAAAGTAAGGAAAGGACACTTGCCACACTCTTGTTTGCCATGACAGGAAGCCAGCAATCTTCCACATTCAGTGTTTTGTTTGTCCACCAACTGACCGGTAACAATCAGCACAGATCCCCACCAGAAAAGATAAGAATAGACTTAGTAAGACTGGATGGGTATTGTGAAACTTGGCACTGTAAATGTTCACACTTGAATGGAATACAACCTCAAAGTGAGAGTAATTGAGTTGTGTGGGGGAGGGGGGATTCAGAGAAACTTCTCTGTTATGCAGGACAGTTTTGTTTTTCTTTTTGGTTGCATTTTCAGTGATCACCCTTTTAATTTTGCCCATTTAAATGAGGTACTTGGACATTTGGATAATTGACTTTCTGAATGGGAAGGCTTTGTGTGTACGTGTGTGTGTGTGTGTGTTTGTCTCTCCTTTTATACACACACGCGCAAAGACATATATATATATATATATATATATATATATATATCTATATATATGTATGTATATATATATATATATATATATATATATATATATATATATATATATATATATATATATATATATAAAATGTGTGTGTGGATATACCAGCAACCATCAAATGGCTGCTATGTTGATGCTGCTAATGTCAGCCTACTTAAATTGACACTCTACTGCTCATGCTCCAAAGCTAATCCTCAGAATATGCAAGTACTGTAACAGTGTTTTTGCAGAAGGACAAGCCCCCCTGCACCCCTCGTGAGAGTCTTCACCCCCCCCCCCCATATTCATGGTACTAATTTATTCCAACTCTGAGATATCACAATATCTGGGGAAAGGGCATATACCCCAGCCTTTGGGGATCGTTCATTCTCATACAGCTGTCGACCACACAGATCAGTTTTAGCTAAAATCAACTAATACTAGGTAATATCTACATACACACACACACACACACACACGCGCATATTAAGATGTTCATCGTGTTTCACTGTTGCAGTCATTACAGTTGGGTTATTCTGCTGGCAGGCTACCCACAGTCGGCCTGAGTTCCAAAGTCTAGGTCTGGCGTTGGTTGCTCTCGCCTCCTCCCTGACGTAAGTGCGCCAGGGGTATAAAAGATGCAGCCGACACCATTTTCTTCAGTCTTTCTTGCCGCGCAGTGCCCGAAGCAAAAGCAGTTCGCAACTGCCAGTTGGCCGACTCCTGAGATTTTCAAATTCGAATTTCAGATCCGAAGTCTTCATTAAAGCTAAGTACCCCGTTGGGGAAACTTTTTTCTTGCTCCAGACCGATGTCAGAAAAAGTTAATAATTGTATTTCTTGTGGGAAGCAAATACCTCATAAGGATTTTCATTCTTACTGTATTCCTTGCCTAGGCCCTGACCACGACGTTGCTAGTTGTCGGTTTTGTGCTAGATTTAAACCAACGCACTATTAAGTGTCGGTACGATTTTGCTTTTCATTACTTTGGCAGAAGATTTAACTATATAATGCCATCAGAGCAACCAACTACCGGAGTTTATAAAAAGCGCAAGAAAAGGACAGGCACCCGAGGTCCAAAACCGACGACGAGTCTTCCGCTAGGCCTGTCGCCGGTTCTCAGTGAGGTGCTTTCGCAGCCCCTGACTCCCGCTACCTCAGAGCCACAGGCCGCTTCAGATTCCCATGTGGAGCCGAATAGGCCGCTGAAAATTCAAGTTATTGGACACTCGGAAACTATTCCCTCAGATGGGTCCGGAGCCACTGAGCAGGCATTGGCTTCTGAGGGTGTTTTCAGGCCTACACAGTTATATGTAAAACCAACTTCAGCTTCAAAGGCAAAGTCTAAAGCAGCTCTAAAGACAAAGAAACAAGTACAGCATTCTCCTGGACAGGCCTCTATGCCTAAAAAACAGATGCTTAAAATGGCCGAAGACCTAATTACTTTGATCAGGGGTTCCCATCCCCCTCCTGATAAGAGGCCTAGGCAAGAGATAGAATATGCATCTTCAGATCAGGTTTCCATTTCCTCTGATTCCTCTTCTGACCAGAAATATTCTCTTCCTCACTATGAGGATTCTGATGCCGAAGAATCTATTCCTTCAGCCTCCCCTCCTGAGGATTTTTCTTTTGGGGAAACCCTGCATACTATGAGGGAGCATTTCCACTGGGAGAGCCAAGATTACTCAGAATCCAAGAAAAGGCTCAGAGACTTCCTTTTATTGCCTCGGCACAGGCCCCTTGCTATTCCTCCTGTTTTAGACATTGTAGATGTATTTTCAGAGTCCGGACTGTCTCCTGACTCTTTGCCACCAGCTCCTGTTAAGCCAGACAGATATTACAGGGTTCCTGATTCACATAAATTTCTTTATAAAAACCCTGCTGCAGACCCAGAAACAATCTCTCAGGGTCCCAAAGGGGTCAAGGCGTCCACTGCAAAAAACCCTATACCCTCTGATAGGGATTCAAGGGCCCTGGACAGATGGGGGGAAAAGATTTATACTTCTGCTACCTTGGCTGTAAGAGCTTTAAATTGTCAATTTCATATGCTTAAATATCAGCAATATCTAATGTCACTGCTTAAACAAAAAATGTTGACAAATTCAGAATGTGCAGAAAACAAAGAAATGCAGGATTTATTGCATGCAGCTGAACAAGTAGGAAAGCATACTTTGCAATGTGGTTTTGATTCTCTAGAGGCCTCTTGCAGGGCCGCGATTACAGGTTCTGTCATTAGGAGACATGCTTGGTTAAAAGAACAGAATCTGCCCGATCATGTTAAAGCAAAATTGTTAGATGCTCCATTACAACATGATACCTTGTTTGGTGTTAAAGCAGAAGAGGTTTTGAAGAAAATGGAGGACAAAGCTAAATCTATGCAAACGGTCAAGGATTTCTTACAGGTACAGCCTCCCAGATTTAGCAGGAACGGGCCTGCAAAGAATTGGTCCTTTCCAGTGTCAGACAGGCCACAAAGAGGTAGATACAGAAGCCCCAGAGGCAGATCACAGCCCCAAGGCTCATACAGGCCTAAACAATGGGGTGCTTCAACCTCCAAAAGTGGAGAAGAAAAATCACAGCCATACAGAAAACAGTCTCAATGACTTTCCCTTGCTAGCACCAAGCACTTATCTTCTGGCAGCTCCTTTGGGGGGAAAGCTAGCACTTTTTGCTCAAAATTGGCATATGATCACCCAGGGCAAATGGGTCTTAAATATCGTGTCCCAGGGCTACAGGTTCCATTTTCACACCCTGCCAAGGCCAAACGGTATACCAGACGTGCCACGCAATCAATGGGCAGAGGCACAAAAACAAGTTTTATCCCTCATGGACATGAGGGCCATTCAGCAAGTACCACAGCAAGAGCAGGGACAAGGATTTTACTCAAAACTATTCTTGGTGCCCAGAAAGGACAAAACCTGGAGACCAATACTGGACCTGTCTCTCCTGAACACATTCCTGGACATTCCAAAATTCAAAATGTTAACTCTGCAGCAGCTTCTGCCCATGCTGGGCAAGAAGGCTTGGCTTGTGACTTTAGACCTAAAAGAGGCATACATGCATGTCCCAATCAGACAATCTTGCAGAAGATGCCTCAGATTTATAGCTGGCTCAATGCATTACCAATTCTCTGCACTGCCCTTTGGCTTACCTACTGCGCCCAGGGTCTTCACAAAGTGCCTGGCACCAGTAATTGCTTTTTGCAGACAAAGAGGAATTCAAATATATCCTTACTTGGATGACTGCCTTATTCAAGCAGAGAACAAGGACACTACTACAGCATCTGGTGTTTGTAAAAACATTACTAGCAGGCTTAGAGTACACATTAAACGAAAATAAATCAAAACTCATACCCTCTCAAGAGATAATATTCCTGGGTGCAAGCTGAAGTACAACTGCCCAGATGGCTTATCTCACGCCAGACAAACACAGACAACTGACTACTTATTTCAAATTGTTGGCAACAAAGACCCAGTTATCTGCAAGAAAAATTCTGCAGGCTTTGGGCTTCATGGCATCCTGCATTGTGCTAATTCCATATGCAAGACTGCATATGAGGAAACTTCAATGGTATCTAAAAAGTGTTTGGACTCAACATTGCCACAGCCTGGAAACAATAATTACCCTCATTCCCTGCCTGCAACAGGAGTTTCGATGGTGGGCAAAAGCCTGTCACCACAGCATGGGACAGCCATTCACCTTACCCACAGCCAGGCAGACATTAACAACAGATGCATCAGATTATGCCTGGGGGGCCCATATGGCAGGAAGATGTATTCAGGGCACATGGTCCGCAAGTCAAATGCATCTACATATCAATCAAAAAGAGATGCTAGCAGTTCAGAATGCCCTGACAGCCTTCAAGGATCTACTTCATCCAGGACAACTACTGATAAAAACGGACAGTACCACAGTCATGTGGTACATAAGCAAGGGGGCACACATTCCTACCCCCTCTGCAGACTAGCCATGAACTTATTGACACAGCATTGACTTACCAAGTACATCTGCAAGCACAATTCCTGCCAGGAAGGATAAATACTCTGGCAGACAAACTAAGCAGAAACCTAATGGATCCCCACGAGTGGAAATTGGATTCACAAGTCTTCAGCATGATAACAAGGAACTGGGGATGCCTGGACATAGACCTATTTGCCTCTCCTCACAATTGCCAACTGCAAAGATTCTGCACAAGGACTTATCACAAGCAAGCATGGAAAGTGGATGCTCTATCTTTCAGCTGGAAAAACCTAACAGTATATGCCTTTCCTCCTCTGCCTCTCCTCCCCAAGGTACTCCTCAAGGTCAGACAGGAGAAGCCAAAAATGATACTGATTGCCCCAGACTGGCCCCGCCAGCACTGGTACCCAATCCTAAAGAGCTTGTCCCAATGCCCGGCTTGGACACTACCTCCGATACCTCACTTATTGACTCAACAAGACAGTCAGATACTGCACAGCCAACTCAGGACCCTAAACCTGGCAGCATGGTGGATAATGTAGCCATTCAAGACACACCTCTTTCTAAAGCAGTTATGGATGTTATTTTGGAGGCCAGGAGGCCTAGCACCAGAAAATCTTATGCAGAAAAATCGAAGAGATTCTGTGCTTGGAACCAGGCACAAGGTATTGAAACGATTGTTCCAAGTATTCCTCAGATTTTGCAATACTTAACTGAGATGCTGGATAAAGACCTTTCCCTTTCATCCATTAAAATTCATGCCTCTGCCATTTCAGCTCATTACAATACAGAACCACCTATTTTTTCTCATCCATTACTAAGGCAGTACCTCAGAGGGGCCAAAAACATAAGACCCCCAAGGAGAGCACCAGTACCTACATGGGACCTCAACTATGTCTTGGAAAAACTTACACTGCCTCACTTTGAGCCAGCCCCTGCAGCTGATATAAAATTCTTATCCTGGAAAACAGCTCTGCTCCTAGCAATAACCTCCGCTAGATGAGTCTCAGAGTTATAGGCACTCATGGCTGTGGAACCTTTTATCATTTTCCATCCTGACAGGGTTTCTCTGAGAACAAACACTACATTTATATCTAAGATAGTGACTTGTGTGGCCCTTAACCAAACAATTCACTTGCCAACTTTTTACTCAAACCCACAGAATAAGGATGAGACACTTCTGCATTCTTTGGACATTCACAGATAGCTACGCTTCTACTTGGACAGAACCAAAGCTTTCAGAAAGACTGAACAACTTCTAGTAGCATATGCTGCAGGATCACAAGAAAAGCCTATCTCAAAGCAGACTATTTCAAAGTGGATAGGCCACTGCATTCATTTCTGCTATTCACAGCATAGCAAATCAGTGCCTAAGGGCATTAGGCCACATTCCACCAGAGCAGCAGCCACTTCAGCAGCCTTCCTCAGAGGAGTACCAACCAAAGACATCTTAGAGGCTGCAACTTGGAGTTCAGTGCATACTTTTACAAAGCACCATCACTTACCTCTCTATTCTAAATCCAGGGCAGGCTTTGCCACTGCAGTTCTGCAGTGCCTGATAGCCTCTCCTAATCCTATTTAGCACCAGCCTCCCAACCATAGCTTTGGGATTCAACCCAATTGCAATGACTGCAACAGTGAAACACGATGAACATAGTACCTACCATAAATGTAGATGTTCGAGTGTATTCACTGTTGCAGTCCAATTTACCCTCCCTCCATCCCTCTTTTCATTGCTGGGACTTATCTGTACTTCTGTATTCTATACAACCTATGTGGTGTATTTGCTTGTAGATGAAGGAAAAGTTGTTTTTTGGTTATGCATGCTTTTTGGCATTAGTGAGCCTACCATTTTAGGGGCACCTGACATCTGGGGCAAGAAAAACTGAAGAAAATGGCGTCTGCTGCATCTTTTATACCCCTGGCGCACTGACGTCAGGGAGGAGGCGACAGCAGCCGACGCCGGACCAAGACCTTGGAACACAGGCCGACTGCGGGTAGCCTGCCAGCAGGATAGCCCAATTGTAATGATTGCAACAGTGAATACACTCAAACATCTACATTTATGGTAGGTATCTGGAAAGAAAAAGGAGGACAAGGAGACCTGGTGGTGGAATAAAGAAGTACAGGAGAGTATGCAGAGAAAGAGGTTGGCGAAGAAGAAGTGGGATTGTCAAAGAGATGAAGAAAGTAGACAAGAGTATAAGAAGATGAAGTGCATGGCAAGTAGAGAGGTGGCGAAGGCTAAGGATAAGGCGTATAAAGAGTTGTATAAAAGGTTGGACACTAAGGAGGAAGAAAAGGACCTGTACCGATTGGCTAGACAGAGGGACCGAGCTAGTAAAGATGTGCAGCAGGTAAGGAATATAAAGGATAATGAGGGAAATGTACTCACAAGCGAGGAGAGTGTGTTGAGCAGATGGAAAGAGTACTCTGAGGGGTTGATGAATGAAGAGAATGAGAGGGAGAGGAGGTTGGATGATGTGCGGATAGTGAATCATGAAGTGCAGTGGATTAGCAAGGAGGAAGTAAGGATAGCTATGAAGAGGATGAAGAATGGAAAGGCTGTTGGTCCAGATGACATACCTGTGGAAGCATGGAGGTGTTTAGGTGAAATGGCAGTGGAGTTTTTAACTAGATTGTTTAATGAAATCTTGGAAAGTGAAAGGATGCCTGAGGAATGAAGAAAAAGTGTTTTGGTACCGATTTTTAAGAATAAGGGTGATGTGCAGAGCTGTAGTAACTACAGAGGGATTAAACTGAATCAGTCACAGCATGAAGTTATGGGAAAGAGTAGTGGAAGCTAGGTTAAGAAGGGAGGTGATGATTAGTGATCAGCAGTATGGTTTTATGCCAGGAAAGAGCACTACAGATGTGATGTTTGCTTTGAGAGTGTTGATGGAGAAGTACAGAGAAGGTCAGAAGGAGTTGCATTGTGTCTTTGTGGATTTAGAGAAAGCATATGACAGGGTGCCTAGAGAGGAGTTGTGGTATTGTATGAGGAAGTCGGGACAGTCAGAGAAGTATGTAAGAGTGGTACAGGATATGTACGAGGGTAGTGTGACAGCGGTGAGGTCTGCGGTGGGAGTGACGGATGCATTTAAGGTGGAGGTGGGATTACATCAAGGATCAGCTCTGAGCCCTTTCTTATTTGCAATGGTGATGGACAGATTGACAGACTAGATCAGACAGGAGTCCCCGTGGACTATGATGTTTGCAGATGACATTGTGATCTGTAGTGAGAATAGGGAACAGGTGGAGGAGGCCCTGGAGAGGTGGAGATGTGCTCTAGAGAGAAGAGGAATGAAGGTCAGCAGGACTAAGACAGAATATATGTGTGTGAGTGAGAGGAAGGACAGAGGAATGGTGAGGATGCAGGGAGTAGAGGTGGCGAAGGTGAGTGAGTTTAAGTACTTAGGATCAACAGTTCAAAGTAATGGTGAGTGTGGAAGAGAGGTGAAAAGAGTACAGGCAGGATGGAGTGGGTGGAGAAGAGCGTCAGGAGTGATTTGTGACAGACTAGTACCAGTAAGAGTGAAAGGGAAGGTCTACAAGAGGGTAGTGAGACCAGCTATGTTATACGAGTTGGAGACAGTGGCATTGACAAAAAGGCAGGAGTCAGAGCTTGACGTGGCAGAGTTGAAGATGTTAAGATTTGCACTGGGTGTGACAAGGATGGACAGGATTAGGAATAAGTATATTAGAAGGTCATCCCAGGTTGGAAGGTTTGGAGACAAAACCAGAGAGGCAAGATTACGTTGGTTTGGACATGTGCTGAGGAGGGATGCAAAGTATATTGGGAAAAAGATGCTAAGGATGTAGCTGCCATGTAACAGGAAAATAGGAAGGCTTAAGATAAGGTTTATGGATGTGGTGAGAGAGGACATTCAGGTGGTTGGTGTGACAGAGCAAGATGCAGAGGACAGGAAGAAATGGAAGCAGTTGATCTGCTGTGGCGACCCCTAACGGGAACAGCTGAAAGAAGACACAACTGTACTTTCTGACTTGCAAGCAAGCCCCTTTTCAGAGGAGGCCTGGGGATAAAAGCTGCACAAGAAATAACAGCAACTCTGGTAACATTTAGCAGCATTGCATATAAAGTAAAACAGGAGATGTTTACAGTAGTACTGTACAGTACACAGTATGCATAGGTAACATTAGCAGCATTACAGACAAAATGAGGATAAAGCAGATACTTATGAAGTAAAAATATTTTTTGCAGTAACATAGTCAGCATTGGGTGCAGTACATTAGGTTAGATATACTTATATGCATTTTGTCTTAAAAGTAGAAGACAGAAAAATAATAGAGAGAAGCAATTGTCGGTGATGTGTATGTAGGAAAGAACTCGTAGTTTAGGAATGATTTTACTTTGGTAATAGCAAGGGTATAGCCAAGGAGTCAAGCAGAAACAGTTTTAATTTATCTTTGAAGATAAGTGTATTGTCAAGTCTAATTGAAGAAGCAATTGAGTTCCAGGATTTTGAGATACAGTTGGAATAAAGAGCATTTCCTGCTTTGTTGTGAATTTTGTGAATTGAAATAAGTAAAGCCCAAATGACAAACTGGTAAACAACAAAAACAACTAGGAGTACTGGAGAAACTGAAAGACTTCCTAGTTTTATTTGGAACGTGTTTTCCATAAAAAATCTCAGTGCAATAAAAAATGCCCAAAGCCACAAAAGGTTCAGTTCAAGTTCGATAAAAAGTCAGAACCAAAAGGCAATAAAATAAAATTGCAAGTTCCAAACATAGTAAATTACAATCCACAGAAGTGCCTTTGTCTTCATATGGGAAAACTTTATCAGATGCATGCATTAATCACCAAGCCCATTTTCTACTCCAGTGAAAAAGTGATTACCAGTCCTTTGACAGGCGAGCTGCCTTAATCAAGAAATATCATTGGTAGTTCAACAGTAAACTGACCAGGAAGTGCATACATTGGCCGCTGCACTTAAATGCTGCAATATGCCCAGGACTTAGTGAATGTGTGCATGTAGCTTGTTTACTTAAACTGAAAGAAATAGAGGTAATAGATGAAAGAAAGTTTAATTACACGCTTCCTGGTCGGTTTACTTAGTACTTAGAATGCCCCTTGTTGTCTGTATTTTAGAAATGGAGATTACTTCTCCAGTTTTCCAATCAAGAGGGGGTGGACTGTTTTTCCACACAGTGAAAAAAGGCACTTTAACTACAACGTGTGAAACAGGTACAGTTCCTTTAGCATTTCAGACAGATCTTATTCACTCCAACTGCCTTGCTAGCACAGAACTTCAGAACCAGACATAAACCGACCCAGTCCCAGCAGTTTCTTCTGACTCAGCCTTCTCAAAGGAGGGCATATCCATGTTGAGGATTTTCTACAAGTGTGCCTTCTGCCTCCTAATAGTGTTTACATTTTGCCTGGTACTGTTCCCCACCCCCTCCAAGTTGACTGACGGCTTGTCTGAACCTCTTAAGAGGCCTTGTGATAGTCATTCACCATGGTCTTGTCAAACTTTGCCCATATGTGGATCATTCACTTCAGTGACTGCTCAGCTGCATCTTTCCTGGCCTTTAGGAACCTATCCTTCAGATCTAGAGATCACCCCCCATGGGCATTGTGTGTAGGTTGCTTTCTTTAATTTGATTTCCCTTCATCATCATCATTCTTATGTACATCCTAGGGTTGCCAGTGTGACAGGCAACAGATACCCTTTGTCCACTGCCTCAACTACTGAGATCTTGAGGAAAAGCCCATCCATGGTTCCACATCTCAAACCTTCCCAGTCGTGTGGAAGACATTTTTCTGAAGGTGGTTGTTAAACACTTAAAACACATACCCTGCATTCAGTTGGCACGAAATTGATCAGTAGTAGTGCTCAGTTTCAACAGGTCAAGAGCACACTTAACTTAAAGTAAGCCCCCCACACAACCATTTATATATAGTAATTCCACATCTTCACAACAGGGGAAAAAGGTGAAGGTAATTTATTCAAGCACGCAGCAGCGTCAGACAAACCACTCTCATTCACGTGGTAACATTCATCTTTCAATCTCGATCAGATGTGTTTAGGCAGTTGCAATTTAAGCAGTCTCATAGATGTTTCCAAGATATCTTCTTGCAGAAAGTTTGTTTTCCTGGTCTGTTCAGCCTCCATCCAACCAATATCACCACCAGGTGGTAGTGAGTTGACAGCTTAGTACCTCTCTTGACCTGAATGACCAGAAAGTACAGTATAAAGTTTGATAGCATGACTAACATAGTCATAAAAGACCAAGATGTTTCCCTTCCAAGCACACTTGTATAGTCCAGCAGTAAGATAAATTTAAATTGAGATTATCTGGCAGCATAGTCTAAAGAGTTAAGTTTATGACGTGATAATAAGCTTTATCCTGTTGTCCTTGGTTTGTTTCCATTAACTTTTACTTGCAAACGATCATTCTGAGCAAGACAACTAACCATACCATGCTCTGTGGTCACCACCCTTGTCTGAAATAGGCTTACCTAGTCAGAATATTAAAAATTTATGTACAAGTGTACTTCCTTGGGTTGGGCAAAATATTGCACCCATTTAAATTCAGAGTTCAATGATTTTTGCCCAAAAAATGTTATAAAATCTAAGCAGATTACTATAATATAATAAATGTTAAAAGTATACCATAAGTAGTGACTGCTTATGAAAACACTGAGTATGTCACTAAAAAATATTTGATGAAAAAAATGTAACACCATTCATTAACTACTTACTGCTAATATTTCACCACGCAAGAAGTGAAAATTGAGAAAGTGAAAAAAATGTCTTTCTCAAGCTGGTGTCGATGAGACAAGCAACCTCCAGAAACGTGTAGCTCTGGAGATTTGTAATTGTTGCACTATGCACAATTATAGTGTTAAAGTCAATGCATGAGGTTTACATGTCTGCAAAATGCACACTTTTTTGTAGCTTTCAACAGTGTTTAGCTGTGTTTGAAAGAATTTGTGCTTTTCTTTTAAGTCATTGTCATTCTTTGTGTTTCTTTCCAGCTTTTGGAATTATTTGACAGTGAAGATCCTCGGGAAAGAGATTACTTGAAGACAGTTTTGCATAGAATTTATGGAAAGTTTCTTGGTCTTAGGGCATTTATCCGTAAACAGATAAACAATATTTTCCTACGGTAAGGGAGATGCATATTTATTTCAAAAATACTGTATAGTCAATTTATAGCCTTTATAAAATACTTTATTTTTTATTTATAGATTTGTGTATGAAACTGAACACTTCAATGGTGTAGCAGAACTTCTGGAAATATTGGGAAGGTAAATTGTGCATAATCCTTGTAGTTTCATTTATTGTCACTGTGTGTTCGGTAATAGTCATTGCAGTGTTGCAGCATTCAGATGTATTTATGATGCAGTAATGGCATAAGAGCGTAGCACAAATTCTAGTTAAAATCACATTGTAGACCTGAAAAGAGGTCCATTTAGATCAGTGTTCCACTCTGGTAAAGAAGTCCAAATGAATAGATTTAATCAATACGTATAAAATAAGTTCATGATGACGGAAGTGCATTTGACAAATCATACTGTATAGCTGTTTACCATTACAGTCGCTGCTAATGTATGATTACTTTAACATGGGAAATCACTGCTGGTAGAGAGATGCCATTCCAATCTGACCTCTGTAGAGCATTGGCAGATGTTCTCAGTATGTAGTTGGACTTGTCCCTTAGACTTGGATATCTTTCCAGAGTAACTGCTAAATGGAGGGACAGTTCATGTAATTTTCATTTCCTTATTGCTGCAAGAAGTAATTTGTCATCCTTTCAGGTGATTCCCAAGAATAAATTGCCTAGTTTGAAAATTTTTTAAATTGCTTTTCTGTGTGACATTGGCTACATTTTTGTATTTCCCTTTTTTTTAAATGGGACTGTAGTTACTGCACTGACCTGTGAAGGTGCAACTGTGAAATTCTGACTTCAAAGTCTTGTAATTGATAACTTCCAGGCAGCTGTGTCGTTTACCAGCTACATTTTCCTACCAGAGTTTGTGTTTAACCCATGTATACAGAAACATGTATGTCCTTGGGTAGCATAGCACTTGCTCTTCTTATCTGTCCATATACATGCATACTATTGTCGCCTGTAATAATGGATGGTAGTGTTTTATGGGATGATACAGTCCCTCTCCCAAGTTGGTAGAGCTACCTCGTCTCTTCTCAGTCCTGCGTTGTCTCACCGTCTAATGACCAAGGTTAAAATTGCAATTCTTATGTACTTGGCACTTAACCAGGTAGTAATCCCTCTGGGACATTTTTTTTCTGTGTCAAATGTAATAAATAGCAGAAATGACCAGTAGCATTCAAAATTACACAGGAAAGGTTACACATTTAAATTTACACACTACATAGTCATTCCAAGTAGAAATATAGAACATATTAAATAGTATCGTAGAAGGTAAGCAGAATATTACCAAAAAAACTGTCAACAGTTACTTCTGTACAGTAATAATCCCTGTGTACACAGTGCCCAGCATTAGAAATAGCACTTACTGTACTCTGATGCCCCATTCTGATGAGCTCTGCTTTATGCAAGTATTTGTCTGGCAATGTGCATGCTTTGTTGAGGACAGATCTTGATTGCGTAAGGGTAATTCTTCTTACGGTAATCAGTGTATTGTGTTACACTTACAAGCACTAAGTAAGATGTTTGTTTGGCCAGCTGAAATGTGTTCCAAGTATTGTCAGAGAAGCTTTTCACCTTCCAGGTTTTTGACCATTACTCCAATTTTAGAATTACCTGCAAATGTACTTGTCAACACACTATATTTAGTGGAAAAGGTAGAAATAAACATGTAAAATAAGTGACCCAAGGATAGAAACTTGAAGCAACTCCCATGGAAAGATCTCAAGCTAGAAAAGATAACATTTCTTACTTGCACATTTGTGTTTTTCATTGGATGCGAGGTTATACTGTCGTCCCAACTATTTGAGTTGATGGTAGCTTAGGTGACTGTAAAAGATTTCATGGCACTACTGAAAAACAAAAAAAAAAAAAATCACCAGTTAGACACCCAGAACCGAAGTACTCTTTAATGTAAACAGCATTAACTCCACAGTTAAGCGCTTTCATCTTGTCCAGACTTCTTCAGAACTGTGAAGAACCAAACTAACAAGCAAGTTGAGAGAGTAAACCTTCCCAACCAGCATCAGCCAATTAAAGACAAACTTATTAGCAGGTTCGAATTTATTTCATTACTTCTTATCCTGTAACCATTCCTCTGATCCAATCTAGATCTAGGTCCTGTCAGACGTGTTATAGAAGTTAAACCCAAAAACCCATTTGTATGTATGCGTTCTGTCTGCCTTCCATTTTCTAACTTTTCCTCTTGATTTTTAAAGTCTTCAGTGAATTCTAACAGTTCCTTAATGTGATAACAATTCTGAAGCACTATAGCAAAGACGGCAACACAAATCTTGAGTTCGTTGTCCAGTTCGTTATCTTTTTTGCACTGTTTTGACACGCACTATCCCTCGGACCAATTCATCCAGCCTACAACGTTCCTTAATGTGGCTGGATAATAGTCTTTCATTTCCTTTTAATTGTTTATTTCTACTAGAGTAAACTAACTAATGATGTATAACACCCTGGTTTGTCTAGAAATCCTCATACCAGCTTAGTAACAATATTTCTTTTGTGATGCA